>NC_083572.1:85941082-86191082 GCF_027579695.1 Neoarius graeffei | reverse complement strand
ACTGCAGCACATCAGCTACCAGACACACACACAGTAACTCCTTTTATATTACGACTTTATTTTTGTTTTTGTTTTATTTATACAGCTAATAGACTTATGAGTTTTAATTTCTGGATTTCAGAGAGAACTAAATTTCACCAATTTTATGAAATTGAAAGGCCATCTAGCTTTAACTATACATCAGCAAGGTTTTTTATCCTGAACAAATAAACAAATCCTCATTTCATATAGATAAAGCACTGAAAGAAATTAATTGAGTCAAGTTGAACCTAAGGGGACATGTGACCGAAATGAAAGACGAATGAACTGATGCATATTCTGATCCACGTTTATAAATCCCATGTTGACACTAAAGACCATTTTCGACATTTTAATACAAGGTTCCTGCCTGCTCAGTTGTGATTATTAACATTTGATCTCATCTCATCTCATTATCTCTAGCCGCTTTATCCTTCTACAGGGTCGCAGGCAAGCTGGAGCCTATCCCAGCTGACTACGGGCGAAAGGCGGGGTACACCCTGGACAAGTCGCCAGGTCATCACAGGGCTTAACATTTGATTTATATTGCTATTATTTATTTATACTAATTCATACTACAACCCCGATTCCAAAAAAGTTGGGACAAAGTACAAATTGTAAATAAAAACGGAATGCAATGATGTGGAAGTTTCAAAATTCCATATTTTATTCAGAATAGAACATAGATGACATATCAAATGTTTAAACTGAGAAAATGCATCATTTAAAGAGAAAAATTAGGTGATTTTAAATTTCATGACAACAACACATCTCAAAAAAGTTGGGACAAGGCCATGTTTACCACTGTGAGACATCCCCTTTTCTCTTTACAACAGTCTGTAAACGTCTGGGGACTGAGGAGACAAGTTGCTCAAGTTTAGGGATAGGAATGTTAACCCATTCTTGTCTAATGTAGGATTCTAGTTGCTCAACTGTCTTGGGTCTTTTTTGTCGTATCTTCTGTTTTATGATGCGCCAAATGTTTTCTATGGGTGAAAGATCTGCACTGCAGGCTGGCCAGTTCAGTACCCGGACCCTTCTTCTACGCAGCCATGATGCTGTAATTGATGCAGTATGTGGTTTGGCATTGTCATGTTGGAAAATGCAAGGTCTTCCCTGAAAGAGACGTCGTCTGGATGGGAGCATATGTTGCTCTAGAACCTGGATATACCTTTCAGCATTGATGGTGTCTTTCCAGATGTGTAAGCTGCCCATGCCACACGCACTAATGCAACCCCATACCATCAGAGATGCAGGCTTCTGAACTGAGCGCTGATAACAACTTGGGTCGTCCTTCTCCTCTTTAGTCCTAGTGACACGGCGTCCCTGGTTTCCATAAAGAACTTCAAATTTTGATCCGTCTGACCACAGAACAGTTTTCCACTTTGCCATAGTCCATTTTAAATGAGCCTTGGCCCAGAGAAGACGTCTGCGCTTCTGGATCATGTTTAGATACGGCTTCTTCTTTGAACTATAGAGTTTTAGCTGGCAACGGCGGATGGCACGGTGAATTGTGTTCACAGATAATGTTCTCTGGAAATATTCCTGAGCCCATTTTGTGATTTCCAATACAGAAGCATGCCTGTATGTGATGCAGTGCCGTCTAAGGGCCCGAAGATCACGGGCACCCAGTATGGTTTTCCGGCCTTGACCCTTACGCACAGAGATTCTTCCAGATTCTCTGAATCTTTTGATGATATTATGCACTGTAGATGATGATATGTTCAAACTCTTTGCAATTTTACACTGTCGAACTCCTTTCTGATATTGCTCCACTATTTGTCGGCGCAGAATTAGGGGGATTGGTGATCCTCTTCCCATCTTTACTTCTGAGAGCCGCTGCCACTCCAAGATGCTCTTTTTATACCCAGTCATGTTAATGACCTATTGCCAATTGACCTAATGAGTTGCAATTTGGTCCTCCAGCTGTTCCTTTTTTGTACCTTTAACTTTTCCAGCCTCTTATTGCCCCTGTCCCAACTTTTTTGAGATGTGTTGCTGTCATGAAATTTCAAATGAGCCAATATTTGGCATGAAATTTCAAAATGTCTCACTTTCGACATTTGATATGTTGTCTATGTTCTATTGTGAATACAATATCAGTTTTTGAGATTTGTAAATTATTGCATTCCGTTTTTCTTTACAATTTGTACTTTGTCCCAACTTTTTTGGAATCGGGGTTGTATATGTACTATGATCATAGATATTGACTTTGATGATTCAACAGAAAGTCCAGCATTTTTAGGTTGTAAAAATGTTACATACTCTGACCAGATGCATTTGATTGCACAGATATGGCAAAAACAAACCCGATAGATAAGGAATTTCTTTATTTTAGATTCTTAAAATAAAGTAGTGATCCTAACTGACCTAAGATAGAGAATGTTTTCTTGGATTTAATGTCATGAATTGAGAAAAACCGAGTTTAAATGTATTTGGCGAAGGTGTATGTAAACTTCTAACTTCAGCTGTATATGTTAAGGGTATTTCTGGCATGAAAATTAGTAGCAAGAAGGATTAAACTTGGTGGTGCTGCCGCTGGTGACGGTGGAGGCGTTCTCGAGGTCAAGTTGTTTGTCAATGAGCTGCTTTTCTTTTATAATCTTACCACTTTTTTTTTTGTCTCGTAATGTGAAGAATATGCATGAAAAGAACCAAACTTGCATAGTTTACCCCATGCATGCAGACAGTACATACCCTCAAATTTTTTATTTTTTTTTTTTAACCTTGAAGTAATTTTAATATTTGAAGTGCAGACACTGCAGTACTGTGCAAAAGTCTTAGGCACATGTAAAGAAATGCTGTCGACCAAAAATGGCTTAAAAATAATTAAATGTTTCAACATTAAAAAAATACTATCAACAGCAGTAAGCCATAAATATGAAACAAAGTCGGTATTTGGTGTGAGACAACCTCATCTCATCTCATTATCTCTAGCCGCTTTATCCTGTTCTACAGGGTCGCAGGCAAGCTGGAGCCTATCCCAGCTGACTACGGGTGAAAGGCGGGGTACACCCTGGACAAGTCGCCAGGTCATCACAGGGCTGACACATAGGCCAAGTTTACATTAGACCGTATGTGTCTCGTTTTCTTCGCGGATGCACTGTCCGTTTACATTAAAACGCCTGGAAACGCCGGGAAACGGGAATCCGCCAGGGTCCACGTATTCAATCCAGATCGTGTCTGATCCGGTGCTGTGTAAACATTGAGAATACGCGGATACGCTGTGCTGAGCTCTAGCTGGCGTCGTCATTGGACAACGTCACTGTGACATCCACCTTCCTGATTCGCTGGCATTGGTCATGTGACGCGACTGCTGAAAAACGGCGCGGACTTCCGCCTTGTATCACCTTTCATTAAAGAGTATAAAAGTATGAAAATACTGCAAATACTGATGCAAATACTGCCCATTGTGTAGTTATGATTGTCTTTAGGCTTGCCATCCTTCCACTTGCAAGTGGTAAGTGACTTGCGCACAGCGGCTCAGTCCCGAATCACTGCTCGTGCACTTCACTCGCGCGCTCTGTGAGCTGCGCAGGGCCGGAGTGCGCACCCTCCAGAGGGCACTCGCTGTTCAGGGCGGAGTGATTTGGAGCGCAGCCGCTGAGGAGGAAGCGATGAGCCGCACTGACACATTTCAACTTACGTGCCGAATTAGTCATGTGATTAGCGTATCCGTGTATTGGCGTTGCTGTGTGCACGCTAATCGTTTTTAAAAACGTTAATCTGATGATCCGCTGATACGGTCTCATGTAAACCCCACCATAGACACAGACAACCATTCACACTCACATTCACACCTACGGTCAATTTAGAGTCACCAGTTAACCTAACCTGCATGTCTTTGGACTGTGGGGGAAACCGGAGCACCCGGAGGAAACCCACGTAGAGAACATGCAAACTCCGCACAGAAAGGCCCTCGCCGGCCGCTGGCTCGAACCCGGATCGTCTTGGGCCCGTGAGACAACCTTTTGCTTAAAAAAAAAAATAGTAGTCTCAGGTACAATGAGTGCAGTTTGATAAGGAAATGAGCTGTAGGTTTTACTGAGCATCTTACAGAACCAGCCACAGTTCTTCTGGACACTTTGACTGTTACACTCGCTTCTTAATTTTGCACCAAAACCCTTCATTATATTTTCTTTTTAATCTGAAAAGTGCTTTCTTGTATAATATACTGCTTAGATATCAACATTTCTTCCGGGAACATTTAATTTTGTGCTGGAAAACGAACGTTTGGACTCTAAAATGTTTTTGTACCGACTTGATAATGTAGAAGTCATAAAATCGATATCTGTAACAAAGTTTGTATGAAAAAGTAGAGTGTCTAGTGTCTTATCAAGTACACGAGTAAAATCCTGATGTGTTATCCACTTTTTCTTTCATCCTGCTTCTCTTTCTCTTTCGCTCCAGATTCCCAGTCTTTTAGGTGACCCCTCCCGTTTGCTTCTCCATAAAGTCTTGTCTCTGCGAGCTGCAGCCCCGGTGCCGGTGGTGAAAGGGCTGATTGGAGATCCCCCCACTGGTAAGTGTCGTAGGCTATGCGTAGGCTGGCTCTGGCCTTACGCTAGCTGTTTCACAGATCTACATTTGCAATGCAAATCAAAACACTGTTTGAGGAATCCAGTATGAATAGTTTGAGGCTGTAGCTTCAATCAGTGTCCTTTCTTTGGCTATGTTATTCAAAGGAAACCTTTGAAATGAATATACATGTCTCTTTTCATGAACACTTCAGTATAGGTGTGACATGATTCCACATAGGAACTGTAAAAAGCCACCGTTTCATCAGTCATTTAATGTAAAGCTTATACAACTTTTTAACATTAGACTAGTACATCTCAAACAGTTAGAATATCATGAACAAGTTCATTTTTTCGTGATTTAATTCAAAATTTTCATATATTCTATATTCATTGCACACAAAGTGAAACATTTAAAGCCTTTTTTGTTTTAATTTTGATGATTATGGTGTATAGCTTATGAAAATCAGAAACCGGTATCTCAAATTATTAGAATATTTCCTAAGATCAATCAAAAAAGGATTTAAAAAACAGAAAAGTCCAACTTCTGAAAAGTATATTCATTTATACACCCAATACTTGGTTGGGGCTCCTTTACCATGAATTACTGTATCAATGCGGTGTGGCATGGAGGTGATCAGTCAGTGGCACTGCTGATGTGTTACTGAAGCCCAGGTTGCTTTGATAGCGACCTTCAGCTCATCTGTATTTTTGGGTCGGGTGTTTCTCATCCTCCTCTTGAAAATATTCCATAGATTCTCTATGAGGTTCAGGTCAGGTGAGTTGTCTGGCCAATCAAGCACAGTAATATCATGGTGAACAAACCATTTGATAGCAGTTTTGGCATTGTAGGCAAGTGCTAAGACCTACTGGAAAAGGAAATCAGCATCTCTGTAAAGCTTTTCAGCAGATGGAAGAATGAAGTGCTCTAAAATCTCCTGGTAGACAGCTGCCTTGACTTTGAACTTGATAAAACACAGTGGACCAACACCAGCAGATGACATGGCACCCCAGATCATCACAGACTGTAGAAACTTCACTGGCCTTTAAACCCCTTGGATTCTGTGCCTCTGCACTCTTCCTCCAGACTCTAGGGCCTTGATTTCCAAAGGAAATTCATAATTTACATTCATCTGAAAAGAAGACTTTGGACCACTGAGCAGCAGTCCAGTTCTTTCTCTCCTTAGCCCAGGTAAGATGCTTCTGACATTCTTTCTGGTTCAGGAGTGGCTTGATATTAGGAATGCGACAGTTGTAGCCCCTTTCCTGAAGACGTCTGTGCATGGTGGCTCTTGATGCACTGACACCAGCCTCCGTTCACTCCTTGTGAAGCTCTCCCAAGTTCTTGAATCGACTTTTCTTGACAATCTTCTCAAGGCTGCAGTCATCCCTGTTGCTTGTGCACCTTTTCCAGCCAGCCTTTTCAGCAATAACCTTCTGTGGTTTACCACCTTTTGGAGGATGTCAATGATTGATTGTCTTCTGGATATCTGTCAAGTCAGCAGTCTTCCCCATGATTGTGGTTGCGTGTATTGAACTAAACCGAGAGATGCACGGTATTTATACTGTTTTACTCAAACTCGAAATGAAATACTCTCATATTTTGAGATTTATTTTATTTTTTACACTGTTGGCCATAATTATCAAAATTAAAATAGAAAATGCTTGAAACATTTTAGTTTACATGTAATGAGTCTAGAATATATTACATTTTCACTTGCATAAATAACTGATGGAAAATATTTAACTTTTTCCACAATATTCTAATTGTTTGAAATGCACTAGTATAAGCAATTCTATGTGATATGGTGGTACAGTAATAGTCAGTGCAGCCTCATAGCTCAGGATCCCTGGTTCAATCCTGACTTCAGGTTGGTGTATGTGGAGTTTTACATGTTCTCCAAATGTTACTCTGGGTTTTCCAGTTTCCTCCCACCTCTGAAAAAACAGGCCAGTTGGGAGAGTGCTCTAAAATGGACTCGTCACATTCAGGGTGTATTCCCACCTCACATTTGTGTTCCCGGGATAGTCTCTGGATCCGCCAAGAGCCTGACCAGGATTGACACTGTGTTAGATTTAACTCAGAAGTAGAAATTCGGAACTCGGTACAACGTCATTTATGTACAAAAGTGAAAAAATATATGGACACCTCCATTTTCGCTTTTTAAAATCCATCTAGCTAATGTTAGTGAAATGAGTGAATTTATCTCCTTAAATCAGTGAACCTACAGATTTAACAAGCTAATATATTGACCTAAAGCAAATATTTGTACAAGTACAGTATATACAGCATAACTCATTTAGAAGTAAAAAGATTACTTTTTTTTAATTTACTGTTGGCGCTGTGAGCAGCCATGTTGATTTGATGTCATGTGGTGAACCTGGAGTTGAGGGGACCTTTCTGACTTTCCAAATAGGAATTCTTGGTCAAAGGGACGTTTTATTTACTTTTCCTAGTGAGAGGTCGGAAAATCTGAGTTACTAGCTTTAGTCGAACACAACAAAAGCATTTTTTTTCAAACATATGTTGATTGAACTTTTTTTTTTGCAAAGCAGAGAAAGTAAAATAAACAATCTTCAGACAAAATAACCCAACACAATCCAGACATCCAAGCAAAACAAAAGACAAACAACCTGTAATAAAACAAAATGCAATAAAATGGAAAAAATAAAAATAAATAGCTAATTTTAAAAAAAGGAAGGAGTCCACAAAGCTACCCTTACATCTGGAGAGCCAGAGATACTTGACACTTTACATGCCCTTCACAATGTACCAAGCTATACTTCAGCATCCTTTTTCCAGGCCAGTTCTATTAACCCCAACTTCATTCTTTGTAATTTAGTGGTTCCCAGGTATTCTTGGGTTTCACGTGACATCACATCTGCCTCATTAGTTATTTAAAACTTTAGCTGGTGGTCTACCAAAGCTCAGTTGACGTACATGCTCGACATACAGCACAGATGAAATTTCAGTCCTCTCTGACCCACGGTGCAAACAGGCAATGCAATAAATAAAAAATAGAATAATTGAAATAAACAATATAGGCTAAACAGTATAAACACTCTAGATAAGAAATAGACATAGACTAAACACTCATATATATATATATATATATATATATATATATATATATATATATATATATATACACACACACACACACACACACATTTATATATATATATATATATATATATATATATATATATATATATATATATATATATATATATATACTATATTGCCAAAAGTATTTGCTCACCCATCCAAATTATCGGAATCAGGTGTTCCAATCACTTCCATGGCCACAGGTGTATAAAATCATGCAGACTGTTTTTACAGTTTGGAGCTGGCCCCTTCCTCTTCCAACATCACTGTACACCAGTGCACAAAGCAAGGTCCATAAAGACATGGATGACAGAGTCTGGTGTGGATGAACTTGACTGGTCTGCACAGAGTCCTGACCTCAACCCGATAGAACACCTTTGGGATGAATTAGAGCGGAGACTGAGAGCCAGGCCTTCTCATCCAACATCAGTGTGTGACCTCACAAATGCGCTTCTGGAAGAATGGTCAAAAATTCCCATAAACACAGTCCTAAACCTTGTGGACAGCTTTCCCAGAAGAGTTGAAGCTGTTCTAGCTGCAAAGGGTGGACTGACGTCATATTAAACCCTATGGATTAGGAATGGGATGTCACTTAAGCTCATATGTGAGTCAAGGCAGGTGAGCAAATACTTTTGGCAATATAGTATGTATATATATATATATATATATATATATATATATATATATATATATATATATATATATATATATATATATAAAAATGTGTGTGTGTATATATACCATACATATATATATACATACACACACACACACATAAATTGGAGCAAAAGGACATAAAATAAACAGTCAAGGGCACTTGAGGTATAGCAGGTAAACATGAAATAACCAGTATAAACAATAAACTAATAGCTGTTAAGGTGAGGTAGTGCGGAATAGTGCAAATGAGCGAGATAAAGTGAAATGTGCAGTCCCTGAGTTCAGTGTGCGAATGAATGTTGAGAGTATGTGTGTGTGTGTGTGTGTTGCGGGGGGGGGACTGTGAGGGTGACATGATGTCAGATGCTGAAGGGGGGGCAGGGGGGTGTGCGGGCAGAATCTGTGGCAGGGGGCAGAGGGGGGAGGAGGGGCAGAACAGGGAGGGAGTTGAGCCTCCTGACCGCCTGGTGAAAGAAACTGTCCTTGAGCCTGCTGGTTTTGGCCCGGAGACTCCGCAGTCTCCTCCCCGACGGCAGCAGGCTGAAGAGGCTGTGAGATGGGTGGGTGGGGTCACCTGCAATCTCGATGGCTTTGCGGGTGAGGCGGGAGTTATAGATTTCCATAAGAGAAGGGAGAGAGACATCAATGATCCTCTCAGCTGCTCTCATGATGCGCTGCAGAGTCTTGCAGAAGGACACGGTGCAAGCGCCATACCACACGGTGATGCAGCTGGTCAGGTTGTTCTCGATGGTGCCTCTGTAGAATGTGTGCATGATGGGGCCGGGGCTCTTGCTCTCCTCAGTTTGCGGAGGAAGTACAGATGCTGTTGGGCTTTTTTGGCCAGTGATGCGGTGTTGTTGCTCCAGGACAAGGTCTTCAGAGATGTGCGCACCCAGAAACTTGGTGCTGCTCACCTTCTCCACTGCAGCACCATTGATAGTTAGTGGAGCATGCTGGGTGTGCGCTCTCCTGAAGTCCACAACAATCTCCTTCGTCTTCTCCACGTTCAGGCGGAGATTGTTGTCCTTGCACCACATGGCCAAGCGGCCCACCTCACCCTTGTAGATTGTCTCATCGCCATTGTTGATGAGACCCACCACAGTCGTGTCGTCCACAAACTTAATGAAGAGGTTGGAGCTGGATGTTGGTGTGCAGTCGTGGGTCAGCAGAGTGAAGAGGAGGGGGCTCAGCACACATCCTTGGGGGGCCCCCGTGTTCAATGTGATGGTGCTGGAGGAGTTGCTGCCGACCCGTACAGCCTGTGGTCTCCCCGTCAGGAAGTCCAGCAGCCAGTTGCAAAGGGAGGTGTTGAGTCCCAGCTGGTCCAGTTTATGAATGAGCTGCTGAGGAATGATTGTGTTGAATGCTGAGCTAAAGTCTATGAACAGCATTCTGACGTACGAGTCTTTTGTCTCCAGGTGGGTGAGGGCTGAGTGGAGGGCAGTGGAGATGGTGTCATCAGTCGAACGGTTGGACTGATATGCAAACTGGAAAGGGTCCAGGGCGGGGAGGAGGGCAGACTTGATATGCCGCATGACTAGCCGCTCGAAGCACTTCATGAGGATGGGAGTGAGTGCAACCAGGCGGTAGTCATTGAAGCAGGAGGGAGACAGCTTCTTCAGGACCGGGATGATGGTGGTGGCTTTGAGGCACATGGGGACAACAGCCTGGCTCAACGAGATGTTGAAGATGTCTGTAAAGACATCTGTGAGCTCCTCGGCACAGTCTCTCAGGACATGACCAGGAATGTTATCAGGACCCGGGGCTTTCTGTGCATTTGTCATCCTGAGAGCTTTCCTCATGCTGTCTAGGGACAGCATCAACACCTGGTCGCCGGGAGGTGGTGGGGTCTTTTGTGCTGTGGTGCTGTTGTCTGCCTCAAAGAGAGCGAAGAAGTCGTTCAACTGATGCAGGAGAGAGGTGGAATTATCACAAGTCTTCGGCAAGGGCTTGTAGTCTGTGATGGTCTGAATGCCCTGCCACAGGTTCCTGGTGTCTCTGCTGTCGTTGAAGTAGTCAGCAATGTTCCTGGAATACTGTCTCTTGGCCACCCTGATGCCTCGTGACAGGTTGGCCCTAGCTGTCCTCAGGCCCACCTCGTCCCCAGCTCTGAAGGCGGCATTCCGAGCCCTCAGGAGCCTGTGGACTTCCCCTGTCAGCCATGGCTTCTGATTTGCCCAAATGGAGATGGTTCTGGTGACTGTAACGTCGTCCATGCACTTCCTCATGTAGGCAGTGACGGTCTCTGTGTGCTCCTGGAGATCTGTAGTGTTGTTGTAGGTGGCCGCCTGTCTGAACATGCTCCAGTCAGTGGTGGAAAAAACAGTCCTGGAGTGCCTCTGAGGACCCCTCTGGCCACACACATACCTGCTTTGTAGCTGGTTTGGTGACTTTAACCAGCAGCCTGTATGCTGGCATTAGCATAACAGTGGAGTGATCTGAGGCCCCAAGGTGGGGGAGGGGGAGGGCTTTGTAGGCGCCTTTGTGCATGTTGTAAACATTGTCCAGAGTATTGTTTCCACGTGTGGGAAAGTTGATATGTCCATAGAGTTTTGGAAACACGCTCTTGGGGTTTGCATGGTTGAAATCCCCAGCCAGGATGAGGAAAGCATCTGGGTGGGCTGTCTGTTGCTCACTGATGTACTGATAGAGTTCATTCAGTGCTTCACTCCTGTTGTTATTGGAGCCGGGAGGGATGTATATTGCTACCAGCAATATGGCTGTAAATTCCCTCGGCAGGTAGAATGGCCAGTACTTAAATAATTATAAACTCCACCAGTGGTGAGCAGTGTTTACAGACCACAGCAGCATCGCGGCACCAGGCATCACTGATGTAAATACAGAGTCCTCCGCCGCTAGTCTTCCCCCCCCCGACTAGCGCTCTGTCTGACCGGTAGCATGTTAGCCGGGCTAGCTGAATGGCACAGTCCGGGACGCTGTCGTTAAGCCATGTTTCCACAAACACAAGGACACAACACTCACTCACAGACTTAGAAGATGAGCGGAGTAGGTGGACATAATCCAGCTTGTTGTCCAGCGAGCGTACGTTGGCCAGAGTGATGGTAGGGATAGCCGGCCGGTGAGGGCTAGCCGCTAGCCTAGCCCGGATACCGCCGCACTTGCCCGTCTTCTGCTTCCGCATGTTCCGCCTGTGGCGCTTCCACTGTGGGCTGGATGCAGGAGTGGGGGTCGGTAGTTGAGCAGGCCTCCGGAGCAAACCGTAGTCGCATAGCACTTCCACGTCCGCTGGATTTATATCTGTGAATATAGTTCTGCGGATGTCGAGCAGAAACTCACGGGAGTATGTGCGCCTTAAGACTGATGGACGTGACAAAGACGAACAGATACATGCTGTTTTAAAACACAAAAAACACGAAAACACCGTTCTGTCAGGACGGAGAGGAGCCGCTGCGTGTGTACGCGCCGCCATCTTGGAAAAAACGTGAAACTGATAAAAGTTTCTTCAGGGTTCCCCGTGAACTAATAAAAAAGGGTCAACGAACACAGGATTTCACAAAAAGACATCGAGAAAGGTGGCTTTTGAACCTCTCACTGAAATCAAAGGGAGCCAAGTCGAAGCATGCTCGAGTTTGCAGTGATCACTTGGTGAAAGGTTTGTATCTCCTTCTCAGCTATGGCATTAGTGTTTTCCAAGTACTTTTCTTGCTATGTGTCGTTATTTTATGGTACTTTTTTTAGTAAGAGCAAACACAAGTGAGAATCAAGTGAACTGTTGTTTGTTTACACTTCAACTTGCAGCGCTTCGTTGTAAAGACGCGAACGAAAAGCTTAAAAACATACTTACACGGGCAAAAACAATACAGGATTTATTTGGCAGTGACTTGATAGCGAGGTCCTTTACCCAGCCACATACAAAAAAGTTGTAAGCCTCCATACTCTTCCACGCTTTCATCTGTTTTGCGGTGTAGAAGGACGTCTGCAACACCAGATAGTTCGAGATGTCGGGGAACTCGACTGAAGGGTAGTTTTCGAGATCGTATGACAAATCCTTCTTTCCCAGAGTGTAGGGGTCAATTCCATTGCACATAGCAATCTTCTGAATATATCTAAGGCGAGCAGCGGCTTCTAGATTACGAGCATACTCTGATAAGTTATCGCTAGTTGTTTGCACTACGGCAGCTATTTTGGTTTGCTTGACCACCAGCTGTTTTACTGGAAGTGAAATCACTAAGAAAAGTCACGTGACTGAAACCCAAGAATTCAAAGAATAGGTCTCAGATCCGGTAGAATAAAAAGGGGTTTTCTTTTAAGGTTGTGGAGAAGGCTTTAAAAGGAATAATACTTATCACAGTCTGCAACCACGAATTATGAATGGGACCTTTATCAGAAATCCACATGATCAGGATGCATTTCTGAGCGGATTGCAGCAGAATATGCAAAAGGTATCTATTACGAAAGTCAGCCGGTAATTCATTCTTTAGTCCCAGTAGGCAGGTCCTCACACCAGTATGTAATGGGTGCAACAAAAGCACTGACTGAAGATGAGTGAATGAATTTCAGTGTACAACTTCTCACATAGTATACTGAGTGTTATGCATGTAAAACAGTTCTGATATTAACGTACTGGCAGCAGTGAAATTACATTCATATTGATGGTGTTTATCAGACGCCCTTATCGAGAGTGAATTACAGAAGCTCTTTGTCATCTTGATCAAAAACTAAGAGTAGCATCAGTTCATCAACCCAGTTGGGGAGGTTAGTATGTCATGCACACACACGACAGGGTTATTTTTTTTTTAATTACTGATAAAAAAAAAAGGATGGTTGATGTTCAGTGATGAAAAATCTGTTACAAAATATGGTAGTGTAGTGGTTAGCACTGTCGCCTCACAGCAAGAAGGTCTGGGTTCGAGCCCCGTGGCCGATGAGGGCCTTTCTGTGCGGAGTTTGCATGTTCTCCCCGTGTCCGCGTGGGTTTCCTCCGGGTGCTCCGGTTTCCCCCACAGTCCAAAGACATGCAGGTTAGGTTAACTGGTGACTCTAAATTGACCGTAGGTGTGAATGTGAGTGTGAATGGTTGTCTGTGTCTATGTGTCAGCCCTGCGATAACCTGGTGACTTGTCCAGGGTGTACCCCGCCTTTCGCCCGTAGTCAGCTGGGATAGGCTCCAGCTTGCCTGCGACCCTGTAGAACAGGATAAAGCGGCTAGAGATAATGGATGGATGGATTTTTTTTCAACAGATTTTTGACTGAATTATGATTTTAAAAAGTAGATTGGTAATGAGGTTTTAAATGCACAATATAGGAAAACAAATGTACTTCAGTTTAGTTTGTTCTGGGACTATGCCATGATTTTTTGTTGGTGTTGGTTTGTGTTTATGAGAATTTGATAATGATTTCTTTTGAATTAGACACAGCATGCTTGTATAAAATATGAATCATTTTTAATCTTCCAGTGTCTGAATTTACTTTGTAATATTTTCAAAAGTGTTCCCTGGGCACGTTAAGAAATAAAACAGTGTTCCTTTTACAGCACAAACAAAGCTCGGACTTTTCCATATTTTAATATTCTGCTTATTTAAATTCTGAACGTTCTCACTGGGATTCTCAGACTCGACTCAGGAGGCTGGAGGGTCCGGAGCAGGCCGCGCTCACATGAGCCCCGGGGATCAGAATGGTGTTGTAGCCCCAGACAAACAGCCAGCAGTGTCGGCTCACTCCCTCAGCCAGACACACGGCTTCAGTTCTGGGTCAAGCAGATCAGCGCTGAGCTCCAAAGTGCTGGTTAATCACAACAGCACTGCATCAGAGAACTGCACGCTCACAGTGAGTGCACATTTCACTCCTCTGCTCCTCCTCCATTGTTTAGGCTCTCTCTTGCTTTTTTTTTAATATCTTAAATTAAATTCACAATTCTGATTGGTCAGAGAGTGTTCATTAATTTTCTATAACGGCAGCTCTGACAGTTCCGGCTGCAAGACAAATCAGCTTTAATTAATCCACCCTTTCCAATATACTATCCATATAAAACAATTCATATAAAAGGACTTTAAAAGTGTGTAATTGTTTATATGGTGAAGTTTTCATTGAGATGTTTATTTTGCAATTTTGGAAGGAGTGTCCAGTGTCAGTGCTTTGTAATAGTAAAGCTGTAACTTAAAGTTTTCCAGTACAGAAGAGACATCAGTACAGAGAACCTTGTGTTTTGTGGTTTCTCTGTAACATGAAAGCTATGTTTTTTGATACAGAGAGAGAGTAAAAGAACGTTTATAACTACTATAATGTTATGACAGGATACAGCATATAATGTAATAATTATTAGCTCATACAGCTGACAGGTGATGAGTTTATGCAATCATGTGTTGTCTGGCGTCCATCGATTGTCGTCCACATTTCACGAAAATCGCTTCTTCTCTCTCAATTCTTCACCAATTTTGATTCTTTTTGGCATGAAGGTAGGGGTACCTAGGGGGCATATAACTTCGACCCAGATTTGCTAAATTACAGTTATTAATAAAGTTATGGACTAATTAAGCCTTAATGAGCAGTTCTTCTCGGTCAATTCCTCACTGTTTTGGATTCTTTCTGGTAAATAGGTCGGTATTCCTAGGATGGATATCGCTTCTATATATAGCTTGTATAGAGTGTATATACCGTGGCTTGCAGCATTTATTGCGCAAAGTGGCCCACTTTAGATCGTTCCTTCTGGACTAGATGGGGCTGGAGTGAGCTACGCTGTCATTGACGCTCTCGTTATCCCCCGCTGGCTGAAAGGCCCGAAGGGGGATTATGTCGTGGTGATTTCCGTCCGTCCGTCCCGGGAAGGGTGCTCACCTTCTGAAATCAACTCCTCTCACAGTTTTTGGTGGAATTTCATGAAACTTGGCAAGATTCTTTGTTATATGTCGGTAATATGCATATTGTGATTTTGTTAAATTTGGTCACATATTATCAGAGTTACAGCCCTTGATTAACAAAATTATACTTTGACAATTTCATGAGAGTGTGTTTTCCTTCTGAAATCAACTCCTCTCACAATTTTTGGAGGAATTTCACGAAACTTGGTAAAAGGCATTGCTATATGTCGGTAGTACGCATATTGTAATTTTGTTCAATTCAGTCGCATTTTACCAGAGTTGTGGTCCTTGATTAACAACCTTGTAATATCACAATTTCATGAAGGTGTGCTCGCCTTCTGACATCAACTCCTCTCACAATTTTTGGACAAATTTCTCGAAGCTTGGCAAAAGGCCTTGTTATATGACGGTAATACGCATATGGGCAATTCCATGTAAATGTCAACCTCACCATGCAAAAATAAAGCAACATGTAATACATCAAAACCACTCCCAGAGATATCACCTAGGCCTGTATTTTACAGATGTGAATAAGTTGAACCAATTTGTAACCAACCTAATATGTCACTGTCAGTCTTTCTTTCTTATAATGTAAAACCCAAGCTAAAATCAACTTTGATCATGTACAATTCTATATTATTGCCACAAGCCACAGAAATGTATGCTAAAATCCACAAAACAGCAAAACAATAGCCATCCTAAATATTATTTAAGAACTTTGATAGTTTTAGCTGATATTTAGAGAGTTTTTCAAAGGGTTATGGTGGTTAAATTGCTGATTTTCTAAACATATGCCATGTCTATTTCAGATGCGTCACATCCATAACGGAATTATGTCACATCCATAACGCTGATTTTTTCTTCCTAGATTCTGCTTGAAATAGAAAATATTTTAAACAAAGGCTTTTTTTATTTTCAGCTAAGACTCCTTTATTAAATGCATGCCTGCATTTGGATATTATGTTTGCAATTTCACAGAGTTTGATGAATATGTGTAGTCACCCTGGAAATGGGGTATTTTTTCCGTCACATCCATAACGCATGTCTTTTTTGGCATTTTCTAGAGTTCTAAATGTACTATGGGAATTCTTTTTTTCCCATGACTTCTCCAATATGAGAGGTCTTAAAAATATACAACAAATTTTAAAATACTGGAAAGGAATAAAAATTAACTAGGTCAGTTGTTGCCATTTTGAGTCCAAATGTCACATCCATAACGCTGGAATTGCTCATATTGCAATTTAATTTCGTTTGTGAAAATTTTCCCAGAGTTTTGACCCTTGATTAAATAACCTGTACTCTGACAATTTCATGAGGGTGTACGTTCTTCTGAAATCAACTCCTCTCACAATTTGTGGAGGAATTTCACCAAACTTGGCAAAAGGCTTTGTTATATGACAGTTACACGCATATTGAAATTTCGTTTAATTTAGGCAAATTTTACCAGAGTTACGCCCTCGATTATTAACAGACTTGTACTTTGGCAATTTCATCAAGGTGTGCTTGCTTTCTGAAATCAACTTCCCTCACAATTTTTATCCCCTGCTGGCTGAAAGGCCCGAAGGGGGATTATGTCGTGGCGATGTCCGTCTGTCCCGGGAAGGGTGCTCACCTTCTGAAATCAACTCCTTTCACAATGTTTGGAAGAATTTCATGAAAATTGACAGGATTCTTTGTTATATGTCAGTAATGTGCATATTGCAATTTCATTCAATTCAGTCGCATTTTACCAGAGTTATGGCCTAGTTGCCGCTGGGGGATATTGTGCTCTCAGAGCACTATCGTTTCAACATTCAATACAACTATAAATGGATAAGAAGGTGGGACATTCTTTTCACGTGCAGAGCGAAACTCCATGCTTAAGAGAATATGGTCGATGTATCGACCTGATTTTTGATGGTTTTTGCGACCGAATGACATCTGGGTGAACGACATCCATATGAATGACATATATGTCGTACTACTACAGGGAACCCGATCATAAGTGCAAGGCAAAGTATCTCATAAACACTTGACCACCAGACAACAAAATTTGTATCTTTAGTTACACAAGATAGATAGGTTTTTATCCAGTGCTTATTTTCAATTTGCTTTTTTAAAAAATAATGTAGGATTATTTATTAGGGCGGCATGGTGGTGTAGTGGTTAGCACTGTTGCCTCACAGCAAGAACGTTCTGGGTTCGAGCCCAGTGGCCGACGAGGGCCTTTCTGTGTAGAGTTTACGTTCTTCCTGTGTCTGCGTGGGGGTGCTCCGGTTTCCCCCACAGTCCAAAGACATGCAGGTTAGGTTAACTGGTGACTCTAAATTGTGACCGTAGGTGTGAATGTGAGTGTGAATGGTTGTTTGTCTCTATGTGTCAACCCTGTGATGATCTGGTGACGTGTCCAAGGTGTACCCCGCCTCGTGCCCATAGTCAGCTGGGATAGGCTCCAGCTTGCCCGCAGTCCTGCACAGGATAAGCGGTTATGGATAATGGATGGATAGATTATTTACTAGCACATTTTACACTCATCGGGAGCTCCAGTTTTAGGCAGTGCCTAAATATATATATAAAATAAAAATTGTCATTGTTGGCAAATTGCTGTGGTGTAAGAGGAATAAAACATCCTAGGACATGCTGTTATTGAAAAACTTCAAGGTAAACCTTCAGCATTGTTGATAGTTTTCTTATTACAGTGTGCCCTGTTGTGTGTTATTCCTTTCTTATGCTCTGGTGCTGCTCGTTTGAACACTTTATGCTTCTGTAGATGACAGCAGAGGCTTATTTTGTGGACAGCTGTTCCACAACATTAAATGTAACCATAAATAATTATAAATTAGGACATTAAAAATAAATGTGCAGTTTTATTTTCCACGCTGTAATTGGAAAATAATCAGATTCTGGGTAGTAACGTCTGCATCACGCTGAACTGTCGTCGATTATTTTCCTGTAGCAACACATCCTTTACACAACACAGACTGCTGGACTGTTCACTTAATAAACATTCTTTATCCTGGTCTTGTATTTGTATTTATATTTCATGCAGTAGATGAATGATATAGTTATATTGTGAGCTTAGTAACCTTCAAACCTTGATGAAAGGTGTGTGTGTGTGCAGACACAAACCAGCTGCCAGATGTCTCTGCTGGGAGAGCCGCCCAAAGAGGTGAAACTGCCCTCCAACCCTTACTTAAACATGGCCAGTGTCTTACCTGGAATGGTGCTGCAAGGTACACATATATACACACACACACACACACACACACACACTCCTGTGACTTTTATTCCACAGTATCTCAAGGATGCTCTGATCATTTATTCTTGTCTGGATAAACATCTCTGTTCACAAAGCAATCCCAAAGGGCTGGATCCAGACTGGAGTAATGTGTGCATCGTGAGGAATTAAAGTTGAAATCACACACTTGAGTTTTCAGACCTCCGATGTAACTCATGATTTAAGAGCTGCTCCATTTACCTGTGGAGTTAGCTGAGAACAGAGGCGTGTGTCAGTGATGTACATGTCTAACTTTGAATTTATGACTCTTTCTTGAAGAATATGATCTCTTAATATTTCTCATCTCAAAGATCAGATTTTATATGGATACAGTTATGAAATGAACTTACTTTAAGTGAGCTTTGCTTCTCTTCGGATTGACAAAACATTTAAATTTTATTAATTCAACTAAAAACAGCACACTAAAAACAGGATAAAATAGTCTACAGTGTCTTGTAAAAGTATTCATCCCCCTTGGTGTTTGTCCTGTTTTGTCGCATTATAAGCTGGAATTAAAATTGATTTTTGGGGGGTTAGCACCATTTGATTTACACAGCATGCCTACCACTTTAAAGGTGCACATTGTTGTTTTATTGTGACACAAACAAAAAATAATTAAGATAAAAAAAAAACAGAAATCTGGAGTGTGCATAGGTATTCACCCCCCCACCCCACCCCCCCACCCCAAAGTCAATACTTTGTAGAGCCACCTTTTGCTGCAATTCCAGCTGCAAGTCTCTTGGGGTATGTCTCTATTAGCTTAGCACATCCAGCCCTGGGATTTTTGCCCATTCCTCAAGGCAAAACTGCTCCAACTCTTTCAAGTTAGATGGGTTGTGTTGGTGTACAGCAATCTTCAAGTTATGCCACAGATTCTCAATTGGATTGAGGTCTGGGATTTGATTAGGCCATTCCAAGACATTTAAATGCTTCCCTTTAAACCACTCCAGTGTAGTTTTAGCAGTATGTTTAGGGTCATTGTCCTGCTGGACCATGACCCTTCATCCCAGTCTCAAACCTCTGGCTGACTCAAACAGGTTTTCCTCCAGAATTGCCCTGTATTTAGTGCCATCCATCTTTTCTTCAGTCCTGACCAGCTTTCCTGTCCCTGCAGATGAAAAATATCCCCACAGCATGATGCTGCCACCACCATGCTTCATTGTAGGAATGGTGTTCTCAGGGTTTGCGCCACACATGGCATTTGCCATGATGGCCAGAGAGATTAATTTTTGTCTTATTTGACCAGAGAATCGTCTTCCATGTGTTTGGGGAGTCTGCCACATGCTGTTGGGCAAACTCCAAACGTGACTTCTTAAGCAATGGCTTTTTTTCTGGCCACTCTTCCATAAAGCCCCACTCTATGGAGTGTATGTCTTAAAGCGTTCCTATGGACAGATACTCCCATCTCTGCTGTGAATCTTTGCAGCTCCTTCAGTGTTATCTTTGGTGTCTTTGTTGCATCTCTGATTAATGCCCTCCTTGCCCGGTCTGTGAGTTTTGGTGGGCGGCCTTCTCTGGTCAGGTTTGTTGTGGTGCCATATTCTTTCCATTTTGCTATAATGGATTTAATGGTGCTCCATGGGATACTCAACGTTTGGGATATTTTTTATAGCCCAACCCTGATCTATACTTCTCCACAACTTTGTCTCTGACCTGTTTGGAGGCTCCTTGGTTTTCATGTTGCTTGCTTAGTAGTGTTGCAGAGTCAGGGTCCTTCCAGAACAGGTCGATTTATACAGACATCATGTGACACTTTGATTGCACACAGGTGGATCTTAATCAACTAATTACAGTGGTGCTTGAAAGTTTGTGAACCCTTTAGAATTTTCTATATTTCTGCATAAATATGACCTAAAACATCATCAGATTTTCACACAAGTCCTAAAAGTAGATAAAGAGAACTCAGTTAAACAAATGAGACAAAATTATTATACTTGGTCATTTATTTATTGAGGAAAACGATCCAATATTATATATCTGTGAGTGGCAAAAGTATGTGAGCCTCTAGGATTAGCAGTTAATTTGAAGGTGAAATTAGAGTCAGGTGTTTTCAATCAATGGGATGACAATCAGGTGTGAGTGGGCACCCTGTTTTATTTAAAGAACAGGGATCTATCAAAGTCTGATCTTCACAACACGTGTTTGTGGAAGTGTATCATGGCACGAACAAAGGAGATTTCTGAGGACCTCAGAAAAAGTGTTGTTGATGCTCATCAGGCTGGAAAAGGTTACAAAACCATCTCTACAGAGTTTGGACTCCACCAATCCACAGTCAGACAGATTGTGTACAAATGGAGGAAATTCAAGACTATTGTTGCCCTCCCCAGGAGTGGTCGACCAACAAAGATCACTCCAAGAGCAAGGCGTGTAATAGTCGGCGAGGTCACAAAGGACCGCAGGGTAACTTCTAAGCAACTGAAGGCCTCTCTCACATTGGCTAATGTTAATGTTCGTGAGTCCACCATCAGGAGAACACCGAACAACAATGGTGTGCATGGCAGGGTTACAAGGAGAAAGCTACTGCTCTCCAAAAAGAACATTGCTGCTCATCTGCAGTTTGCTAAAGATCATGTGGACAAGCCAGAAGGCTACTGGAAAAATGTTTTGTGGACAGATGAGACCAAAATAGAACTTTTTGGTTTCAATGAGAAGCGTTATGTTTGGAGAAAGGAAAACACGGCATTCCAGCACAAGAACCTTATCCCATCTGTGAAACATGGTGGTGGTAGTATCATGGTTTGGGCCTGTTTTGCTGCATCTGGGCCAGGATGGCTTGCCATCATTGATGGAACAATGAATTCTGAATTATACCAGCAAATTCTAAAGGAAAATGTCAGGACATCTGTCCATGAACTGAATCTCAAGAGAAGGTGGGTCATGCAGCAAGACAACGACCCTAAGCACACAAGTCGTTCTACCAAAGAATGGTTAAAGAAGAATAAAGTTAATGTTTTGGAATGGCCAAGTCAAAGTCCTGACCTTAATCCAATTGAAATGTTGTGGAAGGACCTGAAGCGAGCAGTTCATGTGAGGAAACCCACCAACATCCCAGAGTTGAAGCTGTTCTGTACGGAGGAACGGGCTAAAATTCCTCCAAGCCGGTGTGCAGGACTGATCAACAGTTACCGGAAACGTTTAGTTGCAGTTGTTGCTGCACAAGGGGGTCACACCAGATACTGAAAGCAAAGGTTCACATACTTTTGCCACTCACAGATATGTAATATCGGCTCATTTTCCTCAATAAATAAATGACCAAGTATAATATTTTTTTCTCATTTGTTTAACTGGGTTCTCTTTATCTACTTTTAGGACTTGTGTGAAAATCTGATGATGTTTTAGGTCATATTATGCAGAAATATAGAAAATTCTAAAGGGTTCACAAACTTTCAAGCACCACTGTACGTGACTTCTGAAGTGAATTGGTTGGACCAGCTCTTATTTAGGGGTTTCATATGAAAGGGGGTGAATACTTATGCACACTACAGATTTCTGTTTTTTCATCTTAATTATTGTTTGTGTCACAATAAAACAACAATGTGCCCCTTTAAAGTGGTAGGCATGTTGTGTAAATCAAATGGTGCTAACCCTCCAAAAATCCATTTTAATTCCAGCTTATAATGCGACAAAACAGGACAAGCACCAAGGGGGATGAATACTTTTGCAAGACATTGTAAATCCCACACAAACATCATAATTGCATGACCTCTAATTAGTATCTAATTAGTAATTAGTGTATGTAATATATATAGGGAAAGAGAGGATATAACATGGTTACATGAAGATAGTGAATATATTTCATGAGTGAATGGAGCAAACGAGTAAAATATTTTTCAACTTGAAAAGATAAACTTCATATCTTTGCGCCACCATATAATGTTCTTTATATTGTATAGACGCATGCACAAAAAAATTGCAAGTTAATCAAAAGAATTTTAATTTTGAATCGGTTTGCTATTTTGAAAACGCACGTCCAGTCAGAAGGAAAACACTGGGAGTGACATCAATGGAGTGAAATATCGAGAATTATTATACATACAGAAAACTTTTTCGATGGAATAAAAACGTATTCTAGTCCGTTCTAGCGGGTTTCATTCATTTGGTTTGATAGCATACAGTATTGTTAGCATATTGATTATCCTAGGTGTATTACGTCACTCTACCCAGTGGAGAATGAGCGTTGAATATGGTTTATGATATTGCATGGTTGTCAAGACAACATGACGTCACACATCGGAGATCTAAAACTGTGCTTGTGAGTGACTGTGACAATATAGAAGTAAACATGGCCGCCAGGTTTGCTTCATTAAATACGGAAGATTTTGAGAGAATTTTGAAATAGAAAGACGCGTTGAACACCCGAAAGGAATGTATAATAATAATAATATTGGCTGGCTTTTATTCGTGGTATATCAGATATATTCCATTCAGCTTCTTGTCTTCGACTCGTTCAGTATCACACTAGCTGAATGGAATATATCTGATATACCACTCAACACCAGACAGTATTATTTAAATAGGTCACTCAGATCTGTGATGTATTTCGTCTGAAAAATGTGAGTTTTTCAACACAAGAAGATAAACTTCATATCTTCAAGCCAACATGTGATTTTCTTTTTATTATATCGGCACATTCCCAAATTTATCAAAACAATTCATTGGTTTTCTCACGAGTGAGGATATTGAAAAATGTGTCACGGTTGTAGTTCTCGATGTCCTGGATGTAGCTTGTATGAAAAATACGAGCGGCATATTTCTCAGTAAAACACTCATGTCCATATAATTATTGTACCCTCGCTCCGAAGGAAGGGGGTATACTGGTTTACCTCCGTCCATCTGTCCGTATCTCCGCCCGTCCGAAACACCCTTTTTCTCAGCAACCACAAATCATAGCCACTTGGTACCAAACTTCAGCTTGAGGTTCTATACCGTGTATACCGTTTTAAGGTCTGCCCCACATCGACTTCCTGTTTACCAACTGAATGTATTTACGAAACATATAGCGTGGATTTACAAAATTTTCATCACACTTTTCTCAGCAACTACAAATCACAACTGCTTGATATTTGGTACCGAGCTTCAGCTTGGGGTTCTATACCGTGTTGACCGTTTTCAGGTCTGTTGCACATCAACTTCTTGTTTACCGACTGAATGTATTTATGAAACACAGAGTGGATTTTGATGCTATTTCAAGAAGCAAAATGTTATTTCAGAGTGACAGTTTACCATGATGTTATTTGAAATCCCTGGGGAGAACACGGCTCTTTACTTACTTGTTTCAGGGTTCATTATTTGTTGAAGTCAACATTCATAATAAGCGTCCTATTCCTTCGATTGCTTGCATTCTGATATAAGCGAGAGCGGGGGGATACGTAAGTCAGCAGTAGCTCACAGTTGATCTTGTTTTTATATTTTCCACTCTCTTGCTGCAATGCTCAACAGTAAATATATTATTCATCCCTGTCTCGGTTCACATTTTCTGACCCTGTACTTTTAGTTCAGTAATATAGGATATGCTGCTTTAAGTTATAGTTTATAAGCTGCTCAATAAGCCATATTGTTAAATTAAAGCAAATTTTTTTAGTGATTGTCATCATTACAACTCAGACTATTCCTGCAGTCATGTATTTTTCAGTATACTACACTCCTATTAGATGTTTCTTTCAATGCATGTTATCTTCTCGTTCATACACCATACGGATCTTTCTTTTATGTTACATCATATTACAGTTGACGCAATCTGCTTGTTCAGTCTGCATTTACTGTTCCCTGATTTAATATTCTGCATATGACTTCCATAAAATCAGGTTAAGCACCTGCGACAAACCGATTCGAAACAGCAGGAACTTCCTCTTCCTAAATATTGACACATTCTTTATTTAAAGTTGCCGGTTCTGAATACGACCCAAAGTGAAAAGCCTCTGAAATGAAAATGTTTAGTCGCTCTGTGGTGGGTTGTATCACCTCATCTCCACACTGGAAGCCTATTAAAGTGAAAATAAAAATAAAGACAATCAAAAATATGAGAGGAATAAGGGACAGTATTTTCCTGACTGGTGGGCAGAGCTAATTGCCAGTCTGGAAATGGGCTGTAAAAATGTCGTCGTCCACCCCCCCCCCCCCCCCCTTTTTTTTTTTTTTTTACTTAAAGAAAAAAAAAAGCCTAAAACAAAGAAGCTGAAGCTCACAAGATTCAATCTTATGAATCCTAAAGGTATCTTTTGAAATCATGCGATTTCTACGATGAATGTTTTTACTTGATAAAAATGAAAGCACATTTTTCCCCCCTCTTCTCTTTCATACACACACTGTTTAAGTTACATACGGAGTAATTCCTTAAGGGCCAAAAGTGTGAGGATCCTAATTACTGTCTTCCTTCAACACTTCACTGCATTTCCCTCTGAGGGACACACAGCATTGCGTTTAGGTCTCCTGAGATGGCTGTATGAACAGAAAGCTGTGCATATAAAGGAATAATAAATACACACACACAGAGCTCGAGTCTTTGGTACTATGGTGTTTGTAGCCGTGAACAGCTCTGTATTTCAGACGCGTGTTACTGAAGAGAAGCTCAGTGTGAGTGTCAGTTTCAATTCAGTTCAAATTCAAAGGGTAGATGTTGTATAGTTGTTGTCACACGCTTATCTTAAAACACTGTGTTCAGCTGTTGTTCATACCTTGTTCAAGATGGTGGAAGATGTTCAAGATGGAGGCAAACAGGTAAGTAGCAAGCAGGCAGAGGGAGCGAGGCAATGGCAGGCAAGCAAGCAAGGAGAAGGGGACAATGGCAGGCAGGCAGGCAAGCAGGTGGCACACAGTGAAGTAAATCCAAATTGTTTGTAATTCCAAATAAGGCTAGGTAATCCAAATATAATGGTTCAAAATAAAGGGTTCAAAGAAGTAAAACTATAGTATTTGTTTTCCAAGTTCAATGTTTCTAAATCCCAAAAGATACAGGCTTAAAGCGGTAAAAAACTATATCACTACAACATCTTCGTTTGTCTAACTGATGGTGCGTTCATGTGCTATGGGAATTATGGTAAATACCAAACGCCGACATGGAAAGCACACATGAACGCCCCCTCTTGTGGTATTTTCCACTGGGCAACTCGTAGAAAATTTTGATACACGAGTTGCCGAGATGAGATGAACTTTAACCTTTTCAACATGGCGGCGAGCGGTACAAGACTAGCTTATGAACCAAGAAAGAAGTGGTTTTCACCTACGGAAAGCTGACTCTCACCTTTTAAATGAGTCATGTTATGTATATTATATTATTATAATATGTATATTATAGCCTAATACAAAATATTCTGTGGCTGTCCAAAGAACACCAACAATGATCTAGATACTGGCTACACTCATTGTGGCTACAGCCAAATTTCCAAAAACTGCGTGGCATTCAATGTGTTAAGAAAATCTCTACTTGTCATGATCAGGAAATATTCAGCATTATTTACCTTTTGACTTTTGATAACTCGTATTCCTGCGGCAGCTGATGAACAAGGCAATCTATAATTGTTTTAGCCAAATAACAGGCCTGATTCTGAATCTGGTCCACCATCTTTAATTTGTCAACAACAACGAAAGCATGTGAACACAACACACTGGTAAATACCACTTCCCAACTGGAAAATATCATCTTCCCATAGCACATGAACACAGCATGAGACTGACTACCAAGTGGGAGGCAGCCATCTTTACCTGGTCAGGTGACCAAAGGCTGTGTCAAAATAAAAGTCCATGGCCCAAGGCCAGTAAATCTTAACCAAAGTAAGAGTCTAAACTAAGGAAACTAAATTTGGCTCCAACACTCAGTGATCCCCAGCCAGAAAGTTTCAGCTTTATTCTGTTCCAACCCCAAACACACCTGAGCCGAGTAGTCCTGATTCTCCGTGCTCAGTTATCCATCTCAGGTGTGTGTAGACCTGGAGCAGAATAAATATATGGCCTGGGAAGAAGCCCAGATGAATTGACTGAGAGAGTTATGGTTTATAATTGTCCTGTCAAATGGATCCCTGCTCAAGGCTGTGTTTCCTACTGCAGTGCCAGGAGCTGGCAGGTATAATGATGACAAGTGACAAATGTTTTGGGTGTAGTGGGAATGTTTTGAAGTTTTTGGTTTATCTGTGTGTGTGTGTGTGTGTGTGTGTGTGTGTGTGTGTGTGTGTGTGTAGCTCCATGTAGCAGCACCACTAAAGGCCAGGCAGTCAGTGGGACCTATACCTCGGTTCTGCCTCCTGCTTCCCTCCCAACCACCCAGTACAGCACTGAGTGCACCGCCTCCGAATACACGAACCAGTACAATCAGCAATACTCACAGGTAACTATTACACTCCCAAGCTCCAACACACACACATTCACATCAACAAGTACAGTCAGTTCACTGACGCCCTTATTTATTTATTTATTTATTTATTTGCCCCCAGAAGAAAACCATGGTTTGCAAATAGTGTTTATAAATTGGTTACGACAGTAACTTCTGTCATAGTTGTACTACTGCTATAGTAATGAAGTCTTTTCAAAATGTTTGAAGAAACCGACTGGAGAAAAGAGTTATTGTCAAAACTAACTAGAAGTCCATTTCCGCAAGAAAATGCGAGCGCGACTGTGCCACAGTGCAAAACAGTCGAGTGCGGCTATTGATGGATGGATGTGTAAGTTGGATGAGTTGGACTGAGCTGTGAAATGAAGTTTGGTGGCTCACTGATGAAGTGTGGAAGACTTTGATTCTGAAACTCTATTCGGCGGGGGGCAACAGTGAAATGAGGCAATGAGTGCGTCCTTCCAAAAGCTACACGGGCTGTTTCACAATCATGGTTGTCTTTTTGAGTAACACCAACTAACTCTTGCAACTAAGTACAGTGTGTGTGTGTGTGAACACAGTTGTGGTCAGAAGTTTACACACAGTGACATGAATGTCATCTTGGATATGAATGCCTTGACAATATTTGGGCTTTCAGGAATTTTTTTGAACTGTTCTTTTTCTGTGGCAGAATGATTGTACAGCATACATCTTTAATTAAAAACACAAAACAAAAAACCACAAGAATTTGGTGCACAAGTTTTAATTTTCTTTGGGTTTTCTGAAACACAGGGTCAAAATTATACATACAGGGTCAAAAATTTACATACACTCATTTAGATTATTAATTCAGAGGTACTAAAACTTCCAAAATGTCTCTTATATTGCCAAGGCCAAGGTCTCTTAACTTCCTTTTAGTGATCGTGATTGCTACAGCTAGTAACTTCTCTGTACCTTCATAAAAAGGGTTTGTTTACAGCACTCATTGGATTGACCAACACACAGTAAAATGGGAAAGTCCAAGGAGCTCAGTGCAGATCTGAGAAAGAGGATTGCAGATAAACACAACTCCAGAATGTCTCTTGGAACCATTTCTAAACAACTGCAAATTCCAAGATCAATTCAAGCAATTGTATTCAAGTTATTGTGAGGTGTAGTCACTTTGCCAAGCCACTTTACTTCAAGAAAACCCAAACTGTCACCCTCAGCTGAAAGGAAATTTTATACATACATACATACATACATACATACATACCACAGTGGCATGCAAAAGTTTGGGCGCACTTGCTGAAAATATCTGTTACTGTGAATAGTTAAGTGAGCAGAAGATGAACTGATCACCAAAAGGCATTTAAAGGTAAAGACGAGACATTTCTTTTCAGCGTTTTCTGCAAGATTTGTGTATTATTTTTGTTTTGTACAATTGGAGAGTGAAAAAAGAAAAGGAACACCATGCGAAAGTTTGGGCACCCCAATACATTTGAGTTCTCAGGTAACTTTTACCAAGGTTCCAGACCTTAATTAGCTTATTGAGCTGTGGTTTGTTCAAATTCTTCGTTAGGAAAGGTCAGATGATGCAGATTTCAAAGCTGTATAAATTCTCTGACTCTTCAAACTTGTCCCTAAAATCAACAGCCATGGGCTTCTCTAAGCAACTCCCTCGCATTCTGAATAATAAAATAATTGATGTTCACAAAGCAGGAGAAGGCTACAAGAACGTAGCAAAGTGTTTTCAGGTAGCTGTTTCCTCAGGTTGTAATGTTATTAAGAAATGGCAGTTAACAGAAACAGTGGAGATCAAGGTGAGGTCTGGAAGATGAAGAAAGCTTTCTGAAAGGACTGCTCGTTGGATTGCTAGAAAGGGAAATAAAAACCCCTGTTTGACTGCAAAAGACCTTCAGAAAGATTTAGCAGACCCTGGAGTGGTGGTGCACTGTTCTACTATGCAGCGACACCTGAACAAATATGACCTTCATGGGAGAATCATCAGAAGAAAACCTTTCCTGCGTCCTAGCCACAAAATTCAGTGTCTGAAGTTTGCAAATGAACATCTAAATAAGCCTGATGCATTTTGGAAACAAGTCCTGTGGACTGATGAAATCAAAATAGAACTTTTTGGTCACAATGTGCAAAGGTATGTTTGGAGAAAAAAGGGTGCCAAATTCCAGGAAAAGAACACCTCTCCAACTCTGAAGCATGGGTATGGATCGATCATGCTTTGGGGTTGTGTTGCAGCCAGTGGCACAGGGCACATTTCATTGGTCGAGGGAAGCATGGATTCGAATAAATACCAGCAAATTCTGGAAGCAAACATCACACCATCTGTAAAAAAGTTGAAGTTAAAAAGAGGATGGGTCCTACAATAAGACGGTGATCCAAAACACACCTCAAAATCTACAATGGAATACCTCAAGAGGCGCAAGCTGAAGGTTTTGCCCTGGCCCTCACAGTCCCCTGACCTAAACATCATTGAAAATCTGTGGATCGATCTCAAAAGAGCAGTGCATGCAAGAAGCCTTTTGCAAGGATGAATGCGCGAAAATCCCCCAAGTAAGAACTGAAAGATTATTAGCTGGCTACAAAAAGTGTTTACAAGCTGTGATACTTGCCAAAGGGGGTGTTACTAAATACTGACCATGTCAGGTGCCCAAATTTTTGCTTCAGGTCCTTTTCATTTTTTGGCATTTTACACCTGTAAATGATGAAAATAAAAATGTAATCTTGTGGAAAATAGTAAAGAAATGTCTCGTCTTTACCTTTATGCCTTTTGGTGATCAGTTCATCATCTGCTCACTTAACTATTCACAGTAACAGACATTTTCAGCAAGGGCGCCCAAACTTTTGCATGCCACTGTGTGTGTGTGTGTGTCTATATATATATATATATATATATATATATATATATATATATATATATATACACACTATATTGCCAAAAGTATTTGCTCACCCATCCAAATTATCTGAATCAGGTGTTCCAATCACTTCCATGGCCACAGGTGTATAAAATCAAGCACCTAGGCATGCAGACTGGTTTTCCAGTTTGGAGCTGGCCCCTTCCTCTTCCAACATGACTGTGCACCAGTGCACAAAGCAAGGTCCATAAAGACATGGATGACAGAGTCTGGTGTGGATGAACTTGACTGGTCTGCACAGAGTCCTGACCTCAACCCGATAGAACGGATGAATTAGAGCGGAGACTGAGAGCCAGGCCTTCTCATCCAACATCAGTGTGTGACCTCACAAATGCGCTTCTGGAAGAATGGTCAAAAATTCCCATAAACACAGTCCTAAACCTTGTGGACAGCTTTCCCAGAAGAGTTGAAGCTGTTCTAGCTGCAAAGGGTGGACTGACGTCATATTGAACCCTATGGATTAGGAATGGGATGTCACTTAAGCTCATATGTGAGTCAAGGCAGGTGAGCAAATACTTTTGGCAATATAGTGTATATGCTGGAGGTTCTTATCCCTTATTTTACAGGGACACACACCAGCCCTACCTACAGCAGTAATGTATGAACGGACTTCTACCAGAATACCTATGTAACATTTTTGTTAAAAACTCTGATGTCCATAATTATAACACAAGAGTAAGGAATAATATTCATATTGTGAAAATAAACTCAAAATCAGGACACAGGACTTTTGCTTTTTCAGCTGCCATGTTCTGTAATTCTCTGCCTGACGATGTTAAAAACTCTGAGGCTACTAAGAAATTTAGAATTCACTATTGGAAACACTTTTCTGGTATTTAGATATATTATTATAAATGGAATACAAATTTTATTCATTATTAGTCATAATAATATGTTTGTCTCACTATATTGTACATTACTTATTTTATATTAGTTGTATATTTTACAAATGTAATAATGTAGATATAGATTATTTGCATAAGTTTATACACATCTCCAATGGAAACCAGCGTCAGCTGAGTGGATCTTGTGTTTGATAAATCAATCTATCTATCTATCTATCTATCTATCTATCTATCTATCTATCTATCTATCTATCTATCTATCTATCTATCTAATGTCTTATATAAGTGCTTATAAATATGTCTGTAAGAGACAAATGCAGGCTCAGTTTTGACCTTGTGGTCATTTCATTTAATTCTACTTTAATTATTACATTTAGATTTTACTGGTTAAAGTCAGAATTGCATTTTTTTTACCACTAACTAGGTTTTACTTTGGAACGTAGACTGTACTTTCATTCACAATAGAAAGATATTTAAGTGGAAGTTACATTTTTTTTTGCAAACTAAGTGCCTGTGACAGGATCCTTTGTCCATCAAAATCTGTCCTCTCCAGAAAACACTCACCATATGATGAGGCTGTAAATGATTTTTTAAGAAAATATTTGTCTCTTTTGAAGCAGAAGACTCTCTTGTTGTTCAGTAAAGAAATGGGACTTGAAACAAATGTGAGATACATTTGCAGCAGAGCTTCACACGTGGTTGAAATGCAAGTCCATCAAAAAGTGTCCTCTCCGGAAAACCACAAGGATCGTCACCACTTCAGTTGTTATTATAGTTAGCACCATGTACAAACACTGCTGCACAGAACTTGAAAATTTGAACTTCTAATCACATCCATTTCAACAGTTTTTCAGTTTGTATCCCTTACTCTTGTGGACTATAAGAGTGGGTCAGTTTTAGAAATGCACGACTGTATATGCTGTTTTCTCACCACAAGTAACACGCCCAGTATCTGACCTGTAGCTCTGAGATTCTGTGCCGTTCATTTTCATCTCAAAAGGTCATTTTTGGCAGCAGAAAAACACTAAAATCTGAGATTTGGTTTTTGGACTACCGTAGACCCGAAAAGTTTACACTGATTGTGAGATAGTCCATATACCTGCACACTATTCAGGCACAAGAAGTTGAAGTTGTTTTTGGGGTCAATATCTCGAAAACTGCAGAAGAAGAAAACCAGCAAAAAAAAAAGTGGTCTGACGGATATCAATAGTACAGCAACAGGTGACTAGTTCATTACAAATGGGAATCTCCCAGTTCAACACTAAACCATAAGACTACAGAGTCTTAAGTTACACATTTTAGAAGCCCAAACCTCATCCCCCAATCAAAACTGCAACACAACACTTTCCAGCAGAGAACTTCCTCAGCAAAGCTTTGCGATCGATGTTGGTACTGAGTGAATATACCGGTAATTATATACAGTATTAAATGAGAATGCAAAACTGCTCTGAGAACTAAGAGCGCTTTACATTGTACCAAGATCTTAGTTCAGCAATGTTGTTACGTTCATGTCTGGAAGGGTTATTTATAATGGCACCATCCCAACTTTTTCTGATTTGGGGTTGTAGTAAAGTGGCTGGTGAATATATTCCTGTAATTTCACCAAGATCTGAGACTAGGAAGCATCAGCTGTCCTAAACGCCAGGACCGAAATGAAACCATGAATACCTGAGCAGTTGGGAAGATGAGGAACATGGGGTATTGGTGTAAAATAAAAACAGCCTAGCTTTGATACGTCATTTAAATGTCATATATGATTTTCTTTCTTTCTTTCTCTCTCTCTCTCTCTCTCTCTCTCTCTCTCTCTCTCGCCTCTCCTTCCCTTCTGTGCTCTGTGCCTATTTTCTGTCGGATATTGCACGCAACAGAAGGGGCCGGAGGGGGTGGCACATGCCCAGAGGAAAATGAAAAGGGGACTGCTGGTAACTCGGTTAGAGAGATCACAGTTGAATGAGAATTAGATGAAATGGCAATAATGGGGCTTTGAATGAAGGGACTGAGCTCTTCCTTCATTCACAAGGGGAAAAGAAGGACAGTCGAACACTTGCTATCACTGGGTATCTCTCTCTTTTCCCTCTTATTTTCTTTATTTTTGTTCTGTTCATCTCCAGACTGATGTATTGGCATAAATATTGAATTCTCACTTTTGTCAAATTTGTATCCATCCATCTACCCATCCATCCACCCACCCATCCATTTACCCATCTACCCATCCAGCCACCAGCCACCCATCCACCATCCGTCCATTGATCCATCCACCCATCCATACATCTACCCATCCACCCGTCCATCCATACATCCATCTACCCATCCATCCACCTATACATCTATCCACCCATCCATCCATCCACCCATCCATCCATCTACCCATCCATCCATCTACCCACCCATCCATACATCTACCCATACACCCATCCATCCATCCACCATCCATCCACCCATCTACCATCTACCTATATATCCATCCACCATCCATCCGTCCATCTACCCATCCATCCGTCCATCCATCTACCCACCCATCCATCCATCTACCCACCCATCCTTCTACCCATCCATCCATCTACCCATCCACCCACTCATCCTTCCATCCACCATCCATCCATCCATCCATCCATCCATCCACCTACCCACACATCCATCCATCCATCTACCCATCTACCATCCACCCACCCACCATCCACTCATCCACCATCCAACTATCCACTCACCCATCCATCCATCCATCCATCCATCCATCCATCCATCCATCCATCCATCCATCTGCCCACTCATCCATTCATCCATCCACCTACCATCCACCCATCCATCCATCTACTATCCACTCACCCACCCATCCATCTACCCATCTATGCATCATCCATCTCCCATTCACCCATCCATCTACTATCCATCCATCCATCCATCCATCCATCCATCCATCCATCCATTCACCCATCCATCTACTATCCATCCATCCATCCATCCATCCCATCTACTATCCATCCATCCATCCATCCATCCATCCATCCACCCATCTACTATCCACCCATCCATCCATACACCTACCATCTATCCACCCATCTATCTACCATCCACCCATCTACCTATCCACCTATCCACCTGCCTACCCATTCATCCATCCATCTACCTATCCATTCACCTGCAGGTGTAATTTAGCGATGATGTATTGTGGTTTTTCTGAAATATTGTCTACAAGCTAATTTCCCCATTTGCACTTAGTTGCTACTTTCATGGTCATAAATAAATACGCCTGTGTTAAAGTGGGTGAAGTGGTGTAACGCTGGATGTGACACTCACAATGTGTTGTTGCAGTGGGATTTTCAAACTCACTTTTATCCAAGAATTTGGCCGCTGAGACCTCCTCTTACTGCAAGCACATTATTGTCCTGACTTAATAAACCATAAAACACAACACTATTGAATTATTGATTCTGATTGGTCACGTCATTTTAAATTGGTTAATTTTCTATAGCAGTGGCTCTGATAGTAGTGCCGGCTGCAAAGCAAATCACAGGTTTATTTTAATGTGCTCATTCTGATACGTTGTTGTTTCTATAGCAACAGCAAGTTTACAGAATCTTGTGTGGCCAACACACCACATCATCTAAGGCTAAAAATAAAAGGATTCTTAAACCAAAAAGTTATTTAACAAAGAAAATCATCTAATCCCTTATATAGTGAGGTTTTCTTATCAGTGTTGGAAGAGAGCTAGTGTGAGCACTTTAACAGTCGGAGGTAAAGCTGATCCTTTAAATCTTCAGACACAGGAAAATCTTTAAAATTTGTGTCTTATTAAGTTCAAAAGAGAGAACAGTGGTGACTCTGGTGAAGGAATGACTGTTTATAGCTGTTATAATGTCAATGACAACAGTGACTTGCATGTTTCATGGACATTTCACAGCATTACTATAGCGGATAAAAACATTTGACATGCTGCTGTTTGATAAAATAAAAACTGTAATCACTGGTAAAGTGCTGTGGTATAAGAGGAACAAAACACTTCAGCACTTGCAGTTATTGGAACGTAATCAATGTCAGGGTAATAACAGTGTGTCTGCTTTGTGCTGGGACGTGTCACACCACAATAACTATGTTTTTGATTTTTTTTTTTTTATAACAGCGTGGCACCAAGTTTTTTTATTCTTAATTTTCCATTAAAATAAAAAAAACACAACAGAGAGCTAATGTTTGACTCCTAAAAATGAATCAGACATTTGACTTATCATTACATGACAAACATATTGTATTTAACGGTATCTATTAAAATGACATCATCAGACTTTTAATACCAGATATTGTTTAGCATCAGAGATGGGAAATTATTTGAAATAAGGACCCTCACACACAAGTGAGCATGCCGTTGTACATTATTTTGCCCAGCTGGTTATTTCCTGCTTTCTAACTTTCCAATACTGAAGATTTTATATATATAAAACATTTATTCTATCCGACCTGGCGACTTGTCCAGGGTGTACTCCGCCTTTCGCCCGTAGTCAGCTGGGATAGGCTCCAGCTTGCCTGCGACCCTGTAGAAGGATAAAGCGGCTAGAGATAATGAGATGAGATGAGATTTATTCTATCCACATTCACTGGATATGAGCAGTCATGCGCTCTGATTGGCTATTCTGCTACTAGGATATCAGCTCATACACTGTGAGTAGAGAAAAACAAAATGGCGGCGCGTGTTGCTGAACCAACCGAAGACGAAAAAACGTCTACTCAAAAACAGAACCCAAAAAATTATCAAGTATTTAAAAGAAACAGAAATGGCTAAAAGAATGTTTGTTTGTTTGTTTGTTTGTTTGTTTGTTTGTTTGTTTGTCGCCAATATCGCCTGTTCCACACTCCAGCCCAGTCGGTGGCGGTAATGCACCTTTAAGTTGGTTTGTCAACTGCCAAAAAACTCTAAACAAGAAGGAAAAAAAACAAAAAATACAAAAAAAGCAACAAAATATGGAATAAAAGTATTTGATGCTAAGAACTTTTTTTTTATTTTTCAAGAATTATTATTATCACATTTTTTACAAATTGCTACCGTCATTTTGCCAGCTTACATTCAAAGCTGAAATGATTTTGTCAGACGTTTTGTATAAAGTTTTTATTGATCGAATTTGCTGTTACGCGCCTCATCGGCTATCAGCTCATATATGGCTCTATTTTGTAGAATAACTTTTTTACACACACACACACGGCGGCACGGTGGTGTAGTGGTTAGCGCTGTCGCCTCACAGCAAGAAGGTCCTGGGTTCGAGCCCCGGGGCCGGCGAGGGCCTTTCTGTGTGGAGTTTGCATGTTCTCCCCGTGTCCGCGTGGGTTTCCTCCGGGTGCTCCGGTTTCCCCCACAGTCCAAAGACATGCAGGTTAGGTTAACTGGTGACTCTAAATTGACCGTAGGTGTGAATGTGAGTGTGAATGGTTGTCTGTGTCTATGTGTCAGCCCTGTGATGACCTGGCGACTTGTCCAGGGTGTACCCCGCCTTTCGCCCGTAGTCAGCTGGGATAGGATCCAGCTTGCCTGCGACCCTGTAGAAGGATAAAGCGGCTAGAGATAATGAGATGAGATGAGACACACACACACGCCCTGTTGGAATGTTGAAAGTAACCACAAATTCTTCCCTCTGAAGGATGAGTCCCATTGATTTACAAAATATTCTTGACTGAAGAATTTATGAAAGGGTTGCATGTTTTGCTGAAACGTTTTTTGACTCCCACTAACAATGACTTTTTTCCATTATCGGTGAGTCTGAAGTAAACAGTTTTACCGTTCTTTTCTCCGTACTGCTGTCACTGGTTATCACACACTACAGATGAAATAAATAGAGATTAGGGTGTGAAATGTTGCAGAATTTCTTTAACGTAACTGCAGAAGAATTTCTGCAAATTCACACAAACCATCACTCTCTCACATGCGCGCGCACGCACGCACGCACACTTCTGCTTCTTGGCTATGGTTTAGAAGGATAAGGGCATTTAGGTGGATTAACTGGGCTTGAATCCTTCCTTCATCTTTCTGCATGTGCACCTCTGAGTGAGAGAGCAAATGTGGAAGAGGCAGAAGAGAAAAGGAGGATGGGGACGGGAGGGGGGTTTGGCTGCGAGTTGTTTGTCCCATCTGGTCCCTCACTACTCCCCCGCACTGTACAGCTCGAGTGAAAAGAGACCGCAAGCTTTCATACTGGATGAAGACAGAAAGAGGGAGAGGAGAAGGGGAGAGAGAGAGAGGGAGGGAGGGAAGAGAGCAACCAGGGCAAGATTGATGAAGGCAAGAGGAGAGAAAGAAAAGAGTCAGTCAGTGAAGGAGTGAGGTGATGAAACAACCTGATAGTGCTCCGGTTTTAAGGCCAACAACATTTTAAATTAAATCTACAATTTTGTTCAGCTGCTCAATGATGTTGCAGAAAATTTAAAAAAAAAAAAAACAGAGTCTGACTTTGTTCCTCTTGTAGGAAGCATGTGTTGGCCTGAGCGATAGCAGAGATCTGCTTAGGGGAATTAACTAATGACTAAAACTGGGAGAAAAATGCAATGAAGCCGTGTGAATGCAGGCGACATCTCAGGCCACTGGGCCTCATGCTGGATATGAAATAATTTTATTTGTAAATCATTCACAGGCGCATTTATACAAGAAATATGGTGTTCATGAAAATCCAGTTAGTTTGGAATAAACATTTTTATTCTATCCATATTCACTGGATATGAGCAATCGCGTGCTCTGATTGGCTACTCTACTACTTATGCCGCTTTTCCACTACAAACGCGGCTGAGTCGGGCTGAGCCGTGCCGTGCTGAGTTGGGCTGAGTCGGGCTGAGCCGTGCCGTGCTGAGTTGGGCTGAGTCGAGCTGAGCGGGGCTGTTGGAGTTGCATTTTGACTACAACCGCGCTGAACCGTGCTGGCTGGAAGTGGGTGGACACATTGGGTGGAGTTAGCGAAAGTGGGTGGACGTCAGGTGATGTCATTAAGCAGCGCAAACAGTGACATCAGTGAGCTTTTAAGCGGTAGTCTCACGACCCGGATAGTAAACAATAAACATGGAGGACATGGAGTCGTTAGTGTTGCTGGTCTTGGTTCTGTGGCTTGTTGTCACCGACAACGCCAACAGATACTGGCAAGAGCGTATAGATGAGGCGAGGCGCATAAGGCTTCATAATTCTCGTAATTCTCCTTCTTCCGGGTTTGCGGTGTTTACAGATCCCAGCGTGCTCGCGGGGCGTGTGTGGGCATGTGAGGACACTCCTCCTCACCAATCAGTGCACAGGGGAGTGTCTGCTCACGCCCCCAACCTCACTCGGCTCGGTTTGGCTCGCTTCAGCCCCACTCCAAAACCGTGCGAGTTTTGGGGGCTAAGCAGGGCTGAAGCGAGCTGAGTCGTGCTGTTTTTTGGTAGTCGAAACGCGAGCCGTGTCGGGCTGAAGTGAGCTGAAAAAGGGTAGTGGAAAAGGGCCATTAGATATCAGTTCATATACCATGAGTAGAGAAAAAGAAAAATGGCAGAGCGTGTTGCTGAATCAACCGAGCACGAAATAAAAACTCTACTCAAAAATAAAACCCCCAAAATACAAAAAAGCAACAAAATATGGAATTAAAGTATTTGATGGTAAGAATGTATATCTTTTTATTTTTCAAGAATTATTATCGCATTTTTCACAAATTTCAACTGTCATTTCGCTGGTTTGTTTACATTCTAAGCGGAAATTATTTTGTAAGACGTTCTGTATAAAGTTTTTATTTATCGAATTTGCAAAAAATAAAAATGCCCTGTTTTCTCAAAATCCAGTGAATGTTGATAAAATAAAACAGTTATTCCACTCAATCTCATCGTACATGGCTTATAGCCAACTCGGTGCTACGTGCCTCGTCAGCTATCAGCTCATGTACGACTCGATTTCGTGAAATAACTGTTAAGTGTCCTACAAGAACTCTTGAGTTTAACAAAGTAAGTTTTTGTGTAAGCAAGCTCGTTAATGTCAACCTCAACTGATCAGCTTCAAGCTGCATACATGACAATGAATTATTGCAAATTTGAAAATATAGATTATTTGGTCAGGTTTAAATTGCTTATTTATTTCAATTACACACAACCACACACATTTAATGAGAAACTTAGTAATTAGCAATCCAAAAGAAATCCATAAATTAAAACGAATAAGTCTATTAGTTGTTCAAATAAAACAAAAACAAAGAGAGAGTCATCCTATAAAAGGAGTTACTGTGTGTGTGTGTCTCTCGTAGCTGATGTGCTGCCATGACTGAGCTGCATTATATCGGGATCAGACTACATGACATTTTTTGTCTTTCATGATGGTCACCATGTCAGAATGGCGCCATAAATTCTTGCCGTGTCTTGGTTGAGACACTGGCAACACCTATAAGTTTGACCTTAACCAATTATCGTTCATGTCCTCACGTGTCGTTGGGGAGGAGGGTCAAGAAATTGTCAATCAAGCTATCAAGGAACATGTTGTAGGAATTATCAAAAATATAAAAAAATATCTGACATGCTAGACTTTTCGTCAGGGTGTTGTGGGGTGCCCCAGATGCCACATCGCTGTTCTTTGATTGTGTCGCATTCCAAGGCCTGTATGTAGTTCCTAACATTCACGTTCAGGCTCGATACTGGAAATTTGCCTGTCATGACAAAATCATGGAGTCTGATCCCAGCATTAAAGCGAGATGGCCTTTCGATTTCATAAAATCTGTGAAATTTAGTTCCCTCTGAAATTTGGTCATTGGGATATATGATTATTTCTGTAATATCTCACAAAATATCAGGCCATTCTGTGGCTGGGAAGTTATTTAATTTGAGGAGATTCCTGAGTAAATAATGTGCATGAAATTGCGTGCTTTGCGCAGTTGGGCAGACAGAGGAAGTCCATGTGCGCATGCGCAGGTTTACTTTGACTGTGCACTGACACATCATTCTGTCGCTAAACGAACAGCTGATCACACCGAGGTGCTCGCTGACCGCCGATATTTATTAGTTTGGTCCTGCGTTTCTTTTCCTTCACAACATAATGTCTTTTCTTCTCGCTTTCCGTTACTGTAGTCGGTCTTTCACATTTCATTCGCACACTCACGTCCTCCATTTTTTTTTTCAAATTTGTATCCCACAATGCCTTGTGTGAACGGGGAAAGCCCATCAAGTAATGTATGACGTAGTATCTTGAATTGGGTCATGGTGAAGCAGGAAAAAATAGTGGCGAATTTAGGGCCACGTGGCCCTAAATTCATTAATTGTTCTATTTTGAAAAAAATAATAAAATTGGAAGTCTGTGATTTGAATTCAGTAACTTTCGGTCCACTAAACAAAAATAATTGGGTGTCGGGGAAAATTCTTTTTATGGACTAGACTTGGAAAAATCTGAAAGGCAGTCAAGCTTTAAAATAAGATTTATCTAAACTAAATCTGTCGATGAGATTTAGTTTTGTGGCTGAATCTAAGTGTAAATCAGCTGTGCCACATGTTGATAAATGTCCAAACATAGTAATTTATGGTAAATTGGCATTCATCAACATTTGCAAACGAGTACAAAGAAAACTCACAAACAATGCATTGTACAAAGATGTACCACCTCTTAGTGAAACCATCCGCAAGTGTAGATTGAGATTTGCAGGTCACTGTTGGAGAAAAAAGGATGACGTAGTTCACAAACTGGGTCGGCACGGTGGTATAGTGGTTAGCACTGTCACCTCACAGCAAGAAGGTCCGGGTTCGAGCCCCGTGGCCGGCGAGGGCCTTTCTGTGTGGAGTTTGCATGTTCTCCCCGTGTCCGCGTGGGTTTCCTCTGGGTGCTCCGGTTTCCCCCACAGTCCAAAGACATGCAGGTTAGGCTAACTGGTGACTCTAAATTGACCGTAGGTGTGAATGTGAGTGTGAATGGTTGTCTATGTGTCAGCCCTGTGATGACCTGGCGACTTGTGCAGGGTGTACCCCGCCTTTCGCCCATAGTCAGCTGGGATAGGCTCCAGCTTGCCTGCGACCCTGTAGAACAGGATAAAGCGGCTAGAGATAATGAGATGAGATGAGATATGACCTAAAACAACATCAGATTTTCACACAAGTCCTAAAAGTAGATAAAGAGAACCCAGTTAAACAAATGAGACAAGAATATTATACTTGGTCATTTATTTATTGAGGAAAATGATCCAATATTACATATCTGTGAGTGGCAAAAGTATGTGAACCTTTGCTTTCAGTATCTGGTGTGACCCCCTTGTGCAGCAATAACTGCAACTAAACGTTTCCGGTAACTGTTGATCAGTCCTGCACACCAGCTTGGAGGAATTTTAGCCCATTCCTCCGTACAGAACAGCTTCAACTCTGGGATGTTGGTGGGTTTCCTCACATGAACTGCTTGCTTCAGGTCCTTCCACAACATTTCCATTGGATTAAGGTCAGGACTTTGACTTGGCCATTCCAAAACATTAACTTTATTCTTCTTTAACCATTTTTGGTAGAACGACTTGTGTGCTTAGGGTCATCGTCTTGCTGCATTACCCACCTTTTCTTGAGATTCAGTTCATGGACAAATGTCCTGACATTTTCCTTTAGAATTCGCTGGTATAATTCAGAATTCATTGTTCCATCAATGATGGCAAGCCGTCCTGGCCCAGATGCAGCAAAACAGGCCCAAACCATGATACTACCACCACCATGTTTCACAGATGGGATAAGATTCTTATGCTGGAATGCAGTGTTTTCCTTTCTCCAAACATAATGCTTCTCATTTAAACCAAAAAGTTCTATTTTGGTCTCATCCGTCCACAAAACATTTTTCCAATAGCCTTCTGGCTTGTCCATGTGATCTTTAGCAAACCAGATGAGCAGCAATGTTCTTTTTGGAGAGCAGTGGCTTTCTCCTTGCAACCCTGCCATGCACACCATTGTTGTTCAGTGTTCTCCTGATGGTGGACTCATGAACATTAACATTAGCCAATGTGAGAGAGGCCTTCAGTTGCTTAGAAGTTACCCTGCGGTCCTTTGTGACCTCGCCAACTATTACACACCTTGCTCTTGGAGTGATCTTTGTTGGTCAACCACTCCTGTGGAGGGTAACAATGGTCTTGAATTTCCTCCATTTGTACACAATCTGTCTGACTGTGGATTGGTGGAATCCAAACTCTTTAGAGATGGTTTTGTAACCTTTTCCAGCCTGATGAGCATCAACGACACTTTTTCTGAGGTCCTCAGAAATCTCCTTTGTTCGTGCCGTGATACACTTCCACAAACGTGTTGTAAAGATCAGACTTTGATAGATCCCTGTTCTTTAAATAAAACAGGGTGCCCACTCACACCTGATTGTCATCCCATTGATTGAAAACACCTGACTCTAATTTCACCTTCAAATGAACTGCTAATCCTAGAGGTTCACATACTTTTGCCACTCACAGATATGTAATATTGGATCATTTTCCTGAATAAATAAATAAGCAAGTATAATGTTTTTGTCTCATTTGTTTAACTGGGTTCTCTTTATCTACTTTTAGAACTTGTGTGAAAATCTGATGTTGTTTTAGGTCATATTTATGCAGAAATATAGAAAATTCTAAAGGGTTCACAAGCTTTCAAGCGCCACTGTACTTGCAAGGTGGGGTACAAAGAAAATCATGTTTCTGAAATTTTTGTGAATCTGGTGGGAATTTTTAGTTTGTAGCAGCCTATGAAACAATTTACACACAACTTCACTAAAAGACTGATAAATGAGGCCCAGTGACCATGATGCTGCGGTGAGTGTGTAATTCACCTGGTGGCTTTGGTGTGTGTGTGTGTGTGTGGTAGGAGGCCATGCAGCAGTGGTACCAACATTATCAGGCACAGGGCTACAGTAACACTAACCAGGAGAGTACTGCAGCGACAGAGTACAACAAGGAACAAGCTCAGGTGAGCGCACGCACACACACACACACACACACAATATTAAAATTTTGTGCATGTGTTGTTGTTTTTTTGTGTGTGTGACTTGTTACCTCTTCCAACTTGTATTTTTGCCTTTGTTTGTTTGTTTTTGTCTGTTCCCAACGTAACTCAAAAAGTAGTGAAGGGATTTTGATGAAAATTTGAGGAATGGTGGTCCATGGGCCAGGGATTAGATTTTAATGCAAATCTGAATATGTGGCTTGGTGGAGGGATGCATTCTACTGAGTGTCCTAGTTTACTTGTGTTTGTATTATTGTAGCTACTGCTACACCTTCTCTTAACACAAATTTTGGCTCTTTTCTTTTTTAATTCTTTTCTCATGTGGAACTGTCAAATAGCATAAAGGAAAATACTGGTCCCCATAAATAAAACATGACCACACACACGTAGTCATTCTGGAATATTTGTTTTTCGTAGTTTTACTGGCGCTAAACACTGTAACCATGTTATTTCACCTCTCTCTCTTTATATACACTACTGTTCAAAAGTTTGGGGTCACTTTGAAATGTCCTTATTTTTGAAAGAAAAGCACTGTTCTTTTCAATGAAGATCACTTTAAACTAATCAGAAATCCACTCTATACATTGCTAATGTGGTAAATGACTATTCTAGCTGCAAATGTCTGGTTTTTGGTGCAATATCTCCATAGGTGTATAGAGGCCCATTTCCAGCAACTATCACTCCAGTGTTCTAATGGTACAATGTGTTTGCTCATTGCCTCAGAAGGCTAATGGAGGATTAGAAAACCCTTGTACAATCATGTTAGCACAGCTGAAAACAGTTGAGCTCTTTAGAGAAGCTATAAAACTGACCTTCCTTTGAGCAGATTGAGTTTCTGGAGCATCACATTTGTGGGGTCGATTAAATGCTCAAAATGGCCAGAAAAATGTCTTGACTATATTTTCTATTCATTTTACAACTTATGGTGGGAGATAAAAGTGTGACTTTTCATGGAAAACACAAAATTGTCTGGGTGACCGCAAACTTTTGAACGGTAGTGTGTGTGTGTGTATATATATATATAAAACCCAGTTTCCTCATGGGGACCAGCCAGATATCTCCACATGATGAAAAATTATCACATTCCTAGCATTTTAGGGGAATATCGGTCCCCACCAACACATGCAGACATACAAGTTCCAGCTCTGTTTTATTCTCATTTGAAGTGATGTCTCTAATAGAAAGAGTGTGGGATATGAATATTCTGTGAACACATTGCTGGCGGACTGATGCTTGTCTGAGACTTTCTTCCACTTCAGCTGATCTTTAGGATATGTTGCAGTGTTGTGTGCTCAGGTTGTAATTCTGTTCAGGAGTTTAGAACCTGTGATGGACTTTATAGCTGCCATTGAGACAAACTCTTGAGTCCTGACTTACAAAAGGTTTTGTGTTTGAATACATACAGTTTCGACAATACTCAAGGAATATGCAAGTTACAGACAGGGTCTATTGAGGGTTGTGTCTTTCAAATTAGAAAAACATAATAAATGCAGTTTGTGTGTTTGCCTTAATGAATAGGCTATTCATGCAAATAAATGATGCGCCTGTAGTCTGATTTATAGTAGCTGTGTGTGGAAATAATTTCAGCCGAAGAGCAGGTATTAAACTTGCTTAAGCCCATTTCTGCCATTTGAGATAACATATAACTTGATAAAGACTGTGACTAAAGTCACAGTAATTTGCGCTAGCTGTTACAAGCAAAGATGTCTAGTCACTGTATCCTATAGATCCAGAACGGTAAGAGATAGAGAATGACGCTTAGTGAGGAAAAGTTGTTCCCTGCCGCCCTGAACAAAATTTAAAAAAAAAAAAAACTGATTGAAAAAATCGACAGTTATAAGTGATTGAAAAAAAACCTGTTTTTCATGGATCATTCTGGATCAGTGATCCAGATCTGCACCAAAAGTCATAACAACATAATTCAGCCCAGAGGTATTCTTCATGTGAAATTTGGTGATTGGTTGAAAACTGAGGGAGAAATATCGTCCTAAAAACATTAGGATAATAATAATAATAATAATAATAATAATAATAACTAAATAGACACTGTGATTAAAGTCACAGTGATTTGTGCTAGCTCTTACAAACTGGGACATCTGGTCACCGTACCCTAGAGATCCGGAATGGTAAGAGATAGAGAATGATGCTTAGTGAGGAAAAAGTCCCGTTTTTCATAGGTCATTCCAGTTCGGTGATCCAGATCAGCACCAAAAGTCAGAGCAGCGTAATTCAGCCCAGAGATATTCTGCATGTGAAATTTGTTTATGATTGGTTGAAAACTGAGGGAAAATAGTGTCCTAAAAACAGGAGGATAATAATAAAGTATAAAGATCCTGAGTGAGAGCTACAATTTGCGCCAGCACTGCTTGCACAAATTAATGATTATTTTGTCAATATTTCTTGAAATTATGTCTCAGAATCACAATATTTCTCAAAGTACTTGACTTAATGTTACAGCAGTAATGTTGGTTTGGGTGGTACAATGGTGCATCAGGTAACGTTGCCACGACACAGGTCCGGAGTCCCCAGTTAAATTGTTAGCTCTGATTACTGCCTCTGCGGTGTTTTACATGTTCACATGGGCTTTCTCTGGGTTCTCCGGCTTCCTCCAGGTTTTCTGACTCCCTTCTACTCTACAAATACAGTGGTGCTTGAAAGTTTGTGAACCCTTTAGAATTTTCTATATTTCTGCATAAATATGACCTAAAACATCATCAGATTTTCACACAAGTCCTAAAAGTAGATAAAGAGAACCCAGTTAAACAAATGAGACAAAAATATTATACTGGGTCATTTATTTATTGAGGAAAATGATCCAATATTACATATCTGTGAGTGGCAAAAGTATGTGAACCTTTGTTTTCAGTATCTGGTGTGACCCCCTTGTGCAGCAATAACTGCAACTAAACGTTTCCGGTAACTGTTGATCAGTCCTGCACACCGGCTTGGAGGAATTTTAGCCCATTCCTCCGTACAGAACAGTTTCAACTCTGGGATGTTGGTGGGTTTCCTCACATGAACTGCTCGCTTCAGGTCCTTCCACAACATTTCGATTGGATTAAGGTCAGGACTTTGACTTGGCCATTCCAAAACATTAACTTTATTCTTCTTTAACCATTCTTTGGTAGAACGGCTTGTGCACTTAGGGTCGTTGTCTTGCTGCATGACCCACCTTCTCTTGAGATTCAGTTCATGGACAGATGTCCTGACATTTTCCTTTAGAATTCGCTGCTATAATTCAGAATTCATTGTTCGATCAATGATGGCAAGCCGTCTTGGCCCAGATGCAGCAAAACAGGCCCAAACCATGATACTACCACCACCATGTTTCACAGATGGGATAAGGTTCTTATGCAGGAATGCAGTGTTTTCCTTTTTCCAAACATAACGCTTCTCATTTAAACCAAAAAGTTCTATTGTGGTTTCATCTGTCCACAAAACATTTTTCCAATAGCCTTCCGGCTTGTCCACGTTATCTTTAGCAAACTGCAGACGAGCAGCAATGTTCTTTTTGGAGAGCAGTGGCTTTCTTCTTGCAACCCTGCCATGCACACCATTGTTGTTCAGTGTTCTCCTGATGGTGGACTCATGAACATTAACATTAGCCACTGTGAGAGAGGCCTTCAGTTGCTTAGAAGTTACCCTGGGGTCCTTTGTGACCTCGCCAACTATTATATGCCATGCTCTTGAAGTGATCTTTGTTGGTTGACCACTCCTGGGGAGGGTAACAATGGTCTTGAATTTCCTCCATTTGTACACAATCTGTCTGACTGTGGATTGTTGGAGTCCGAACTCTTTAGAGATGGTTTTGTAACCTTTTCCAGCCTGATGAGCATCAACAACGCTTTTTCTGAGGTCCTCAGAAATCTCCTTTGTTCGTGCCATGATACACTTCCACAAACATGTGTTGTGAAGATCAGACTTTGATAGATCCCTGTTCTTTAAATAAAACAGGGCACCCACTCACACCTGATTGTCATCCCATTGATTGAAAACACCTGACTCTAATTTCACCTTCAAATTAACTGCTAATCCTAGAGGTTCACATACTTTTGCCACTCACAGATATGTAATATTGGATCATTTTCCTCAATAAATAAATGACCAAGGATAATATTTTTGTCTCATTTGTTTAACTGGGCTCTCTTTATCTACTTTTAGAACTTGTGTGAAAATCTGATGATGTTTTAGGTCATATTTATGCAGAAATATAGAAAATTCTAAAGCGTTCGCAAACTTTCAAGCACCACTGCACTTGCAAACAGATTGGCTAGGCTAAATTGCCCCAGGTGTGTGTATGCGCATGGTGCCCTGTGATGGACTAACGTCCTGTCTGGGGTGAATTCTCTCATCTTGCACCCAGTGTTACATGGTTAGGCTCTACTGAGCCCTACAGCACTCTACTGCGACCCTGACACTGATGATGAATGAAGGATTGGTTTTGTGTTGGTTTCAAATTACATACAGTATAATAGCATTCAAAGAACCTGTGAAAACGTTTACTTTCAGTGCCACGTGGAGGCCGCAAGCAGTCAGGGACACCACTGTGGAGGGGGGGGACAGTGACTATCCAGGAGCACTAAGTGAAGGGGGTCCTAAATTGCAGAAATCCGACCAACTCATAGACTGTTCTGCCTATAGTGCCTGCTTATCAAACAATTCACAGGAGAATAGAGTCAAGTCTAAACCTCTCTCTCTCTCTCTCAGGCTGTGGTCACGTCTTCATATGGAGACTACACTTCTTACATGCAGGCTGTCACTCAGTACTATTCTCAGACTCAGATAAGCCAAGCTGCTGCACCCGGATACCAGCAGAGAGACCTCAGCAAGGTATATTTTATATATACACACGCACAACACACACTGTACTGCATCCCACTATAGCCTAAAGCAAAATAGCTCCTCGCACTAGAAGTAGTTTGCTCAGATATGAGAATGGTAGAGAAGATCAGTGCGCATTCTGCAAAACTAAAAAGCTTTAGTGATTACAGTTCCACACGTCCTGTGTTCTGTATGAGCTCTCAACAAATTGCAAGTCTACTAGAGCCTGTGAAGCACAGCCAGGAGGTCCTGATTTTTATTTTTTTATTTTTTTATTTTGTGGCAGGAAAACACAGTCCAGCGTTATCAAAGTTATTACATTTATGATTGGGCTCTTCTAGTTTTATACACTGATTAGCCATAACATTAAAACCACCTGCCTAATATTGTGTAACCCTTGTGCCACCAAAATAGCTCTGATCCGTTGAGGCATGGACCACAAGACCTCTGAAACTGTGCTGGGGTATCTGGAACCAGCTGATCCTTTAAGTCCTGTAAGTTGTGAAGTGGGGCCTCCATGGATCGGACTTGTTTGTCCAGTACATCCTACAGATGCTCCATTGGATTGAGATCTGGGTAATTTGGAGGCCAGGTCAACACCACCTTAAACCATTCTTGAACATTTTTTGCAGTGTGGCAGGACGCATTTATCCTGCTGAAAGACACCACTGGCATTACTGTATGTTGACATGGTGTACTTAGTCTGCAACAATGTTTAGGTGGGTGGTATGTGTCAAAGTAACATCCATATGAATGCCAGGACCCAAGGTTTCCCAGCAGAACATTGCCCAGAGCATCATACTGCCTCCGACGACTTGCCTTCTTCCCATCGTGTATCATCTCTTCCCCAGGGAAGCGCTGCACATGCTCATCCACATGATGTAAAAGAAAACATGATTCATCAGACCAGGCCACCTTCTTCCATTGCTCCATGGTCCAGTTCTGATGCCCATGTGCCCAATGTAGGCACTCTCAACAGTGGGCATGGGCACTCTGACTGGTCTGCAGCTACTCCGCCCCATACGTAGCAAGCTATGATGCACTGTGTGTTCTGACACTTTTCTATCATAGCCAGCTTTAACTTTTTCAGCACTTTGTGCTATGGTAGCTCTTTTGTGGGATTGGATCAGACAGGCTAGCCTTCACTCCCAATGCACATCAGTGAGCCTTGGGCGCCCATGACCCTGTCACTCATTCACCGGTTGTCCTTCCTTGGACCACTTTTGGTAGGTACTAACCTCTGCATACCAGGAACACCCCATAAGACGTGCTGTTTTGGAGATGCACTGACCCAGTCATCTAATCATCACAATTTGGCACTTGTCAGAGTTGCTCAGATCCTTATGCTTGCCCATTTTTCCTGCTTTCAACACATCAAATTTGAGAGCTGACTTGCTGCTGCCTAAGATATACACACACACAGGATATGAGCAATCGCACACTCTGATTGGCTACTCTACTACTAGGCTATCAGCTCATATACAGTGGTGCTTGAAAGTTTGTGAACCCTTTAGAATAGTCTACATTTCTGCATAAATATGACCCAAAACATCATCAGATTTTCACACAAGTCCTAAAAGTAGATAAAGAGAACCCAGTTAAACAAATGAGACAAAAATATTATCCTTGGTCATTTATTTATTGAGGAAAATGATCCAATATTACATATCTGTGAGTGGCAAAAGTATGTGAACCTCTAGGATTAGCAGTTAATTTGAAGGTGAAATTAGAGTCAGGTGTTTTCAATCAATGGGATGACAATCAGGTGTGAGTGGGCACCCTGTTTTATTTAAAGAACAGGGATCTATCAAAGTCTGATCTTCACAACACGTGTTTGTGGAAGTGTATCATGGCACGAACAAAGGAGATTTCTGAGGACCTCAGAAAAAGCGTTGTTGATGCTCATCAGGCTGGAAAAGGTTACAAAACCATCTCTAAAGAGTTTGGACTCCACCAATCCACAGTCAGACAGCTTGTGTACAAATGGAGGAAATTCAAGACCATTGTTACCCTCCCCAGGAGTGGTTGACCAACAAAGATCACTCCAAGAACAAGGTGTGTAATAGTTGGCGAGGTCACAAAGGACCCCAGGGTAACTTCTAAGCAACTGAAGGCCTCTCTCACATTGGCTAATGTTAATGTTCATGAGTCCACCATCAGGAGAACACTGAACAACAATGGTGTGTATGGCAGGGTTGCAAGGAGAAAGCCACTGCTCTCCAAAAAGAACATTGCTGCTCATCTGCAGTTTGCTAAAGATCACGTGGACAAGCCAGAAGGCTATTGGAAAAATGTTTTATGGACAGATGAGACAAAAATAGAACTTTTTGGTTTAAATGAGAAGTGTTATGTTTGGAGAAAGGAAAACACTGCATTCCAGCATAAGAACCTTATCCCATCTGTGAAACATCATGGTTTGGGCCTGTTTTGCTGCATCTGGGCCAGGACAGCTTGCCCTCATTGATGGAACAATGAACTCTGAATTATACCAGCGAATTCTAAAGGAAAATGTCAGGACATCTGTCCATGAACTGAATCTCAAGAGAAGGTGGGTCATGCAGCAAGACAACGACCCAAAGCACACAAGTCATTCTACCAAAGAATAGTTAAAGAAGAATAAAGTTAATGTTTTGGAATGGCCAAGTCAAAGTCCTGATCTTAATCCAATGGAAATGTTGTGGAAGGACCTGAAGCGAGCAGTTCATATGAGGAAACCCACCAACATCCCAGAGTTGTAGCTGTTCTGTACGGAGGAATGGGCTAAAATTCCTCCAAGCTGGTGTGCAGGACTGATCAACAGTTACAAGAAATGTTTAGTTGCAGTTATTGCTGCACAAGGGGGTCACACCAGATACTGAAAGCAAAGGTTCACATACTTTTGCCACTCACAGATATGTAATATTGGATCATTTTCTTCAATAAATAAATGACCAAGTATAATATTTTTGTCTCATTTGTTTCACTGGGTTCTCTTTATCTACTTTTAGGACTTGTGTGAAAATCTGATGATGTTTTAGGTCATATTTACGCAGAAATATAGAAAATTCTAAAGGGTTCACAAACTTTCAAGCACCACTGTACCGTGAGTAGAGAAAAATAAAATGGCATAGCACATCAAGTCAGATATATCACTTTGTTTTCAAGTATTTAAAAGAAACAGAAATAGCTAAAAGAAAATGTCCTTGCAGTTGTTATTTCTGTTTCTATTTTAAACACCTGGTGACAAATAGAAGGACAGAAAACTGTATAGATGCTGATATGTCTGACAATGAATCACTATCTTTATTTTGTAACGAGGTCGGCCGACTGGTTGTTAAAGGAAGAAAATTAAGCTCATGTTTGAAGTTTAAATGTTAAGTGCTCTTGAAAAGAGACCTAAGACATTAAGACCTTTTGATGTCCTTGCACTGTGTGTGTGTGTGTGTGTGTGTGTGTGTGTGTGTGTGTGTGTGTGTGTGTGTGTGTGTGTGTGTGTGTGTGTGTGTGATACACCTGATAACATAGAAAGGAAAAAAGAAAAACATTTATACTTTTTTTCTTACACTGGAAGTCGCCCAAGCCCCCAGCAGAACATGCTTGGCAAACTGATCTTATGTCATTCTTTAACGGAGAACTGAAATTTTTAAACTTGTTTTCTTTCTTAATTAACGTGTTATTCAATTACGTTTTCAGTTTTAGTAACCTTATATCGTGACTCATATTGGCAACTAATTGCAATTAAATATTATACTTATCGGCCTATTCGGTTTTTAGCCATGTTGAATTGAGTTCGTTTGGTCCACGGCAGGCGTCGCTTATCCGCGCGATCTTCACGAGACTTGTGCGAGACTTTGAAACGTGAAGTGTCAGCCAGGTGTCAGTGCCGCCATTTTGAAAACTGTTTTCCAAACGAAATATTGCACAAAAACGAGTTTAAATGACGATTACTGCCTACTTTTTTCAAACTTTCCTGATTGCTATCAAAACAAACAAAACTTCCGGCTTGATTACATCAGCATTCGAAAGAGGGCGCGCGCGTCTTTTGACAACGTTGGCAGATGTCGGTCACTTTCCCTGTGTCTGACATCGCTCCCTACTCACTATATAGGGCACTATATAGTGAGGACGCCATTTTGTAGTGCTGTCCGAAACCTTATTGTGCACTAAAAGTATCCCACAATGCATCACGAAAAGTAGTGTACAACCGATGGTCACTAACCAAAGCAATATATCCCATCATGCATTGCGGTCACGCTGAAAGAAATCAAATTAAAAGCCTCAAATTTGATTTAATAAAAGGTCGCGGCAAAGAAGAAAGTATTCAGCCTTGATTTAAAAAAACTGAAAGATGCAGGTACTTTGTATTGATTAATGTGGGACATACGCTCAGTATAATATGGATTTATCACAAAAATACATGCACATATTTATTATTCTGAAAACCCACCAGCTGCCTGATCCGGCACGTTTTAATTGTGTGACAGTAATGACGTAAATGCCAGCGCGACGGACTAGTGTCCGAAAGCGTTTTTTCGTTTTACCGATGAGCTCACGATATAGTCCTCTATATAGTAATTCCCTATATAGGGAGTAGTGAACGAGTGAGCGATTTCAGACACAGGGTTTGATTTCCGCTGTACGTTTTACTTCTGCCCTACGAAGTCTCGCACAGGTCTCGGTGACTCTCGTTTACGGCCATCGCTTTGACATATGGACTGATATATTACAGAGCATATTTCAAACACTCATAACTTGCTATAGCAGTGACACAATAGCTATCAAGTCTCATCTCATCTCATTATCTCTAGCTGCTTTATCCTGTTCTACAGGGTCGCAGGCAAGCTGGAGCCTATCCCAGCTGACTACGGGCGAAAGGCGGGGTACACCCTGGACAAGTCGCCAGGTCATCACAGGGCTGACACATAGACACAGACAACCATTCACACTCACATTCACACCTACGGTCAATTTAGAGTCACCAGTTAACCTAACCTGCATGTCTGGGGAGAACATGCAAACTCCGCACAGAAAGGCCCTCGCCGGCCACGGGGCTCGAACCCGGACCTTCTTGCTGTGAGGCAACAGCGCTAACCACTACACCACCGTGCTGCCCTAGCTATCAAGTATGCATTCCTATATTTAATAAAATGAAAGAAATAGAATTTTGATAATAAAAAAATTGCCTTCAGTTCTCCTTTAAACTGGAAAAGATCACATTTTCTCTTAGAGGGTCGACTGAGAAGTTTTGCATGATGTGGCAGCCTCTCCTCTCCTATTGTGATAAAAGATCTACAGCTCCCATCAGTTAGGGGGAAACATTTCCATCATTTTTTTGTATCCAGCTGAACATTTACATGAGCAGAATTATTTAAGGAACCAGAAATTATATATGCTGACTACAGGATATGCTTTGCATGCTTTGACACGTTAATTCATAAAAGTGGACCAGCCTGGGTTGTGAGAGAGGGTGGGTTTTCATTTTCGGTGTTATTTTTTTTATTGTCTCTCTGTTTTGCATAAATGTAAAACTGGACATGATTATACTTGCCGTGAGATGCTTTGTGATATGAAGTGATGTCCTAATAAAACAAATTTATTAAAAAAAAAAAGAAAAGAAAGGAGTTAAATGCACTTTGTTCTTTGTAAAATATTTCAGACTATATGACGCATTCTACAGGCAACTGGATATTGCGTAAGACAGCACTGGGAAAAAGCTTTTTACATTTTTTAAAATTCTTTTCAAAATCGCTTGACGTGAATTGTAGAGTTTTCTCTCTCTCTCTCTCTCTCTCTCTCTCTCTCTAGGAGCTGGAGGTCATAAAGCCACCCATGGTTTCACCTCTGACTCTGAATGGTGCTGCCCCGCCCATCCTGCCCACCTACAGTGCCCTGCCAATCATGCCTGGCTTCATCACCCCTACACACGCTCACGCACCGAGCGCCGTCACACACACACACAGTGCGCACAGCATGACAGACTGGAGCCAGTATTACTATGTGAGTGTGTGCATGCGTGTGCCGACCCTCACGCTCTGCCAACACGTCTGTAGGGTTAATTGTCAGGGTTGTAGAGACGGTGCAGTGAGACAGAGAGACATTGAGAAGACATTCTATGGAGGACTAAAGCTGATTCGTTCGTCTGAAACAGGCTCCTGAAAGATCTCGACGTGTTTGTGCACAATTTTTTTCAGTGTGTAAGTTTCTCTCGTCTTTGCGCTTTTGCATTAAAGCAGCTCAGCAGGAGTCTGGAGCTAGTTCAGGTCGGGGGGGATTTGTTTCCTAAATCTCTTCACGACATCTTTGTCTTATTTGTGATATCTTTCCATCACTCTGTCCATCTCTGTCCCTATCACTCCCTCTCTCTCCATCACTCCTTCTATTCCTGTCCATCACTGCGTCTGTCATTCTCTGCCACTCCCTCTCTCTCCGTCACCCCTCGATTTCTGTCCATCACTGCGTCTGTCATTCTCTGCCACTCCCTCTCTCTCCGTCACCCCCTCGATTTCTGTCCATCACTGCGTCTGTCATTCTCTGCCATTCCCTCTCTCTCCATCACCCCTTCGATTTCTGTCCATCACTGCATCTGTCATTCTCTGCCACTCCCTCTCTCTCATCACCCCCTCGATTTCTGTCCATCACTGCATCTGTCATTCTCTGCCACTCCCTCTCTCTCCGTCACCCCTTCGATTTCTGTCCATCACTGCATCTGTCATTCTCTGCCACTCCCTCTCTCTCCGTCACCCCCTCGATTTCTGTCCATCACTGCGTCTGTCATTCTCTGCCACTCCCTCTCTCTCATCACCCCCTCGATTTCTGTCCATCACTGCGTCTGTCATTCTCTGCCACTCCCTCTCTCTCCATCACCCCCTCGATTTCTGTCCATCACTGCGTCTGTCATTCTCTGCCACTCCCTCTCTCTCTGTCACCCCTCGATTTCTGTCCATCACTGCGTCTGTCATTCTCTGCCACTCCCTCTCTCTCCGTCACCCCCTCGATTTCTGTCCATCACTGCGTCTGTCATTCTCTGCCACTCCCTCTCTCTCCGTCACCCCCTCGATTTCTGTCCATCACTGCGTCTGTCATTCTCTGCCACTCCCTCTCTCTCCGTCACCCCCTCGATTTCTGTCCATCACTGCGTCTGTCATTCTCTGCCACTCCCTCTCTCTCCGTCACCCCCTCGATTTCTGTCCATCACTGCGTCTGTCATTCTCTGCCACTCCCTCTCTCTCCTTCACCCCTCGATTTCTGTCCATCACTGCGTCTGTCATTCTCTACCACTCCCTCTCTCTCCTTCACCCCCTCGATTTCTGTCCATCACTGCGTCTGTCATTCTCTGCCACTCCCTCTCTCTCCATCACCCCTCGATTTCTGTCCATCACTGCGTCTGTCATTCTCTGCCACTCCCTCTCTCTCCATCACCCCCTCGATTTCTGTCCATCACTGCGTCTATCTTTCTCTGCCACTCCCTCTCTCTCCATCACCCCCTCGATTTCTGTCCATCACTGCGTCTGTCATTCTCTGCCACTCCCTCTCTCTCCATCACCCCTCGATTTCTGTCCATCACTGCGTCTGTCATTCTCTGCCACTCCCTCTCTCTCCGTCACCCCTCGATTTCTGTCCATCACTGCGTCTGTCATTCTCTGCCACTCCCTCTCTCTCCGTCACCCCCTCGATTTCTGTCCATCACTGCGTCTGTCATTCTCTGCCACTCCCTCTCTCTCCGTCACCCCCTCGATTTCTGTCCATCACTGTGTCTGTCATTCTCTGCCACTCCCTCTCTCTCCGTCACCCCCTCGATTTCTGTCCATCACTGCGTCTGTCATTCTCTGCCACTCCCTCTCTCTCATCACCCCCTCGATTTCTGTCCATCACTGCGTCTGTCATTCTCTGCCACTCCCTCTCTCTCCATCACCCCTCGATTTCTGTCCATCACTGCGTCTGTCATTCTCTGCCACTCCCTCTCTCTCCATCACCCCCTCGATTTCTGTCCATCACTGCGTCTATCTTTCTCTGCCACTCCCTCTCTCTCCATCACCCCCTCGATTTCTGTCCATCACTGCGTCTGTCATTCTCTGCCACTCCCTCTCTCTCCGTCACCCCTCGATTTCTGTCCATCACTGCGTCTGTCATTCTCTGCCACTCCCTCTCTCTCCTTCACCCCCTCGATTTCTGTCCATCACTGCGTCTGTCATTCTCTGCCACTCCCTCTCTCTCCTTCACCCCCTCGATTTCTGTCCATCACTGCATCTGTCATTCTCTGCCACTCCCTCTCTCTCCATCACCCCTCGATTTCTGTCCATCACTGCATCTGTCATTCTCTACCACTCCCTCTCTCTCCTTCACCCCCTCGATTTCTGTCCATCACTGCGTCTGTCATTCTCTGCCACTCCCTCTCTCTCCGTCACCCCCTCGATTTCTGTCCATCACTGCGTCTGTCATTCTCTACCACTCCCTCTCTCTTCTTCACCCCCTCGATTTCTGTCCATCACTGCGTCTGTCATTCTCTGCCACTCCCTCTCTCTCCATCACCCCCTCGATTTCTGTCCATCACTCTATCATTCTCTACCACTCCCTCTATCTCTGTCCATCACTCCGTCTATCATTATCTACCACTCCTTCTGTCTCTCCATCAGTCTGTCCCCATCACTCCCTCTATCATTATATACCACTCCCTTTATCTGTCCATCACTCCCTCTATGTCTGTCCCCATCCCTCTCTCTACCTTTCTCCATCACTCCCTCTATATCTCTCTATCACTGTCTATCTCTCTCCATCATTCCCTCTATCTCTGTCCCATCACTCCCTCTATCATTCTCTATCACTCCCTCTATCTCTCTCCATCATTCCATCTATCATTCTTGACCACTCCCTCTATCTCTCCATCACTCCCTTTATTCCTGTCCATCACGCCGTCTATCATTATCTACCACTCCCTGTATCTCTCCATCACTCCCTTTATTTCTGTCCATCACTCCATCATTCTCTACCACTCCCTCTATCTCTCCATCACTCCCTTTATTCCTGTCCATCACTCCCTTTATCTCTCCATCACTCCCTTTATTCCTGTCCATCACCCCGTCTATCATTATCTACCACTCCCTCTATCTCTCCATCACTCCCTTTATTCCTGTCCATCACTCCATCTATCATTATCTACCATTCCCTCTATCTCTCCATCACCCCCTCTGTCCCCATCCCTCTATCTTTCTCCATCACTCCCTCTATATCTCTCCATCACTATCCATCTCTGTCCCCATCTCCCTGTCATTCTCCATCACTCTATTTCTCTCCATCATTCCCTTTATCTCTGTCCCATCACTCCCTTTATCATTCTCTATCACTCTATCTCTCTCCATCATTTCATCTATCATTCTTGACCACTCCCTCTCTCTCCATCACTCCCTCTATTTCTCTCCAACAGTCTATCTCTGTCCCCATCACTCCCTCTATCACTGTCCCCATCACTCCCTCTATCTCTGTCCCCATCACTCCCTCCATCACTTCCTCTATCTCTGTCCCCATCACTCCCTCTATCACTTCCTCTATCTCTGTCCCCATCACTCCCTCCATCACTTCCTCTATCTCTGTCCCCATCACTCCCTCTATCACTTCCTCTATCTCTGTCCCATCACTCCCTCTATCACTTCCTCTATCTCTGTCCCATCACTCCCTCTATCACTTCCTCTATCTCTGTCCCATCACTCCCTCTATCACTCCCTCTATCACTTCCTCTATCTCTGTTCCCATCACTCCCCCTCGCTCCCTCCCTCTGTCTGTGTATCTCTTGCTCAGTAATGAGGTTTCTAATGCAGTAGTCATTGTTTGCATAAAACAGCTGGAAACAGGGAAGAATACAGTGAGCAGGTTTGTGTGTTAAACCCTGATCCTGGAACAGCACTTTATTCCGGACGAGCAGAAATACATTTTACTACAGAAATAAATGCACGAGATTCAGATCTTACCAGGATGCACTTCGGATACGACACGATGCATGACATAACCTAATGTAAATGAGGTGTGTGTGTGTGTGTGTGTGTATAAAAAACCCACTTTATCTCTCCATCTATCTCTATATCCATCTCTCTTCTTACTGCCTCTCTGTCTTCCTGTGTCCCTCTCCCTCTTTGTTTTTCTGTCTCATTCTCTCTGTCTCTCTCAGGCTCGAGGACAGAAGCGAGAATATCCCACGCTGGCAGTACAGGAAGTGACGTCAGAGGGGCCTTACGTAGGCCAGCACTCGCAGGGTCTGGGTGGCCAATATGCTGACTACTTCAAAAAGAAGAGGATTTAGAACACACACACACACACACACAATATTACAGAGTGTTTTTGTAGTGCATTGTTGTTGTCCAGTCGAAGCCTTAACTCTGCACTCTGTGTGTAAGAGTGCTGACATTTAACGTGTGCGAACGTTAAAGGTCTGGATGTTCTCAGGCCTGTTTTATTCTGGGCTGCAGACCAGGCGCCTTTTTTGTAACTCACACACACACACACACACACACACACACACAAAGGCCAGTGTAACAAGAGGCCGCTGTGCTTTAATAATAGTGAACCGTTCTGACTTTGCTCTTCTTATCACCTTGTCTTTCCCCCAGATGAAGCACTTCGCTGCTCCTGGGCGTGCACGTGTGTGTGTTGTGTGTGCAAGAGGTTAAGGGCTGAAAAAGACAGAGCTGTCCTCAGAGGATTCGCCTTTCAAAATGGATGTCGCTTCAAATAGTTAGACCTGTTTGGTACAGATGTACAAATGTGATCTATTGTAAATACTTCTCTCTCTCAGTCTGTTCTGGTTAACAAAGGGGCCAAAAATTCACAAACACACGGCTCTACTAGGGTCAGAAACGAAAAGTTCTCTGGGCTGTTCGGGTTTCTAGGAATGATTTCTGTACAGAAATATGTATTAATATCACAATGTTCACTTTTACAGTTGTGTGCAAAAGTTTGGGCATCCCTCGCTACACAAATGTTATTGATTTATTTTTTTGAAGTAAACACAAACTCTGTAGCAAGCAAATTATTTCAATCACATTCTGCAAAGGTTAATGCACATTTACTTTATATTTGATGATTTTAAAAAAATTGAATAGTAATTGTGGTATACAGGTTTGGACTATCTACTAAAGCAACACCCCATTTGGCAGCCAGCACAGTTTACAAACACTTTTTGTCACCAGCTGGTGGTCTTTCTGTTCTTACTGTTGGAATTTTCACCCACTCTTCCTTGCAGAACTCTTCTACGTCTGAGATATGCTTGGGCCATGTTGCTTGCACGGCATGTTGAAGATCTTCCCACAGCTTTTCAATGATCGAAGAGATACATACGCTTCAGTTTGCATTTCTTGAAGAAGGTCATGGTTGTACATTTTGGATCTTTGTTTTCTTTGCAGAGATTTACTGGAATCCGTTCTTCCATCTACATTCACAATGTTTCCTGTGCTACGCAACACCAAACCATAAGAGATCCACCCTAGTGCTTAATAATGCTTGTGATTTGTTTCCAAAATGCCTCTGACATATCATTATGTTGTTTTGCGTACTTCAGACCTTCACTTTTGCAGCGAGGTCACAGGTAAGGTTTCTGATGACTCTTCCGTGCAGATCATGTTTGTCCAAGTTATTTCATGCATTTCTTCCCAGAATATGGGCAGCCCTTTCTAAAAGGTGTCGTCTTCTAACAGATCTTACCTTGACTTCCTTTTAACTGACATTGCTTTTGGACATGTCAGTAGAACTTGGAGCTGGAAGCACTGTGCTCTCATTGTACAGTATATCGGCATCAATTCGATTCATTTTCAAATTCTCAGTCAGCCGCTTAGAGCAGCCCGTGGTTATTGAGTGTTAGCACAAGGATCGAAGAATCAGAGGATTTATTATTAATGAGTCAGTTAATGAGTCCAGTAAGTTCTGACAGGGGCGTAGCTAGGATTTTTCAAAGGGGGGTGCGTGTCACACACTGACTGGCAGCCTGAGTACATATCCGCAGGTTTGTAAATGAAAAAATATATTGAATACATTTGAGAAACTAGCGCGGTCTTTGCATCGTTCTTTCATCTCATGTTGCGAGCTGTTGAGATGTCGGACAATGATTAGGCCAAATCAGCTTTATCCGGCAGTGTATGGATAGCGGCTCGACATCTTACCCTAGTCAACCGATTCAGATCTCTCTATTCTTGTTGTCTTACTGCCAGTGGTGTGCACAGACATTTTGGGGGGCAAGTGCTCTGGGGGGAAAAAAGGGCACTTTTTTGCGCATGTGGAACACCTTATTATAAAAGTCTGAGATTTAACCCTCCTCTTGTGTTCAGGTCGCCACTGACCCGTTTTAGTTTTTAAAGGTGTAAAACAACCACTTAATGTTAATTTATTACATCAAGGCTTTTTGACTTTGCCAGGAATCTCTAGTTGAACAAAATAGAAAAAGAAATTTTTGTTTTCCTAAATCTGAAAATGGTCTAGCAAAAAATATAATACTTATGTGCAGTTGTTTCTGTATGCGACGGGCTACTTCACGACAAAATAATTACAGCTTGGGCTTAGAGGGCAAACAATACATTTTCACTCGATTCATGTGTTACCTGGCTGGTGGGGCAGGGGAAGAGCTGACTGACTGCCCGATGTGTTGTCTGCGCTACGACAAGGCCGTGGCTTCCAGGACGCTATGCTGCTGCAACCTCACATTGAATGCACTGCACGCTTGTTCACGTGACAGAGCAAGAGAGACAGAGGTCCGGTGTGTGCGGAGGGGGCACACATCGGGACATTATTTTCACACGCTTTTAATGCCGCGGCTTTTCTAAAAGATCATGTCGACATTGGCCTCAGTAAACTGTAAAAAAAAAAAAAAAAAATTCAAAAGGGCACTTTTTTGGGGGGGCGTCATGGCTCAGGTGGATAAGGCGCCATACCATAAATCCGGGGACCCGGGTTCGATTCCGACCTGAGGTCATTTCCCGATCCCTCCCCGTCTCTCTTTCCCACTCATTTCCTGTCTCTACACTGTCCTATCCAATAAAGGTGCAAAAAGCCCAAAAAATATCTTTAAAAAAAAAAAAAAGGCACTTTTTTGGACAGAGGGCAGAGGGGCAGGTGCTTGAGCACCACCTCATGTCTATCTGTGCACGCCACTGCTTACTGCTCATCGACCAAAATGTTTCTAAGTAAAAGGCGTCAATGTCGATCGCTCTGCCATAGTGCATTCTTCCACGTTTTCTTGATGTTGTGTTCTAGAAACGGCACACGAAAACTAGCTTCAAAGCCACAAAATGCAACTTTGATGGAAAAAAATCTATAATAAATTGCTTACCTCTCTTCACGTCGAAAGAAGGAGGAAAGTTTCGCTTGTTTTGACATGGCGAATTATTAACACGAGGAAATACTCGCAATAATTTGCAACTAAAAAGACTGCAGCTGGGCGGCATGGTGGTGTAGTGGTTAGCGCTGTCGCCTCACAGCAAGAAGGTCCGGGTTCGAGCCCCGTGGCCGGCGAGGGCCTTTCTGTGCGGAGTTTGCATGTTCTCCCCATGTCCGCGTGGGTTTCCTCCGGGTGCTCCGGTTTCCCCCACAGTCCAGAGACATGCAGGTTAGGTTAACTGGTGACTCTAAATTGACCGTAGGTGTGAATGTGAGTGTGAATGGTTGTCTGTGTCTATGTGTCAGCCCTGTGATGACCTGGCGACTTGTCCAGGGTGTACCCCGCCTTTCGCCCGTAGTCAGCTGGGATAGGCTCCAGCTTGCCTGCGGCCCTGTAGAACAGGATAAAGCGGCTAGAGATAATGAGATGAGATGACGACTGCAGCTACACTGGCAGCTTGACCATGCTTTCTCGTGCAATCATGTTGCGTTTGTGCAGAACTGGGTTTTTGCACCCAAACCACAGGAAGGTTAGAGAAACCCTAATGAGGCTGAGGTGACAATCTATTTTTTTTTTAAATGTTAGAAAAATTTCAGTGCCCGCTTTTCTAATATTCTTATGTGGCTATTGAAAAAATGTATGGTCTGAAGGGGGGGGAGGCAGGGATGCCCAAATCTTTTCATACAACTATATTCCTATATTGTCTCATAAAGGTATTTCAAGAAAAAAAAATACATATTCTAGGCAGAATAAAGTCTTAAATTCAAAATCATTATTCGGTCTTGTAGTACCATAAAAAAAAAAAAAAAAGCCCAAGCAAACCTTAAAAGCCATAATTAAAATGAAAATTTATCGTTGCAGTTTTTTTTTCTTCTTGAAAGCACTATTTGTTGCTGATTCATTCATCTGGACTAATCCTTACCTAAAAGAAATGTCTGGGTCACTGTATATAGTGCTGTAAATATAGGAAAAATCAGCCATTTTACTGAGGAGCCTTAATACAGGCCGAGCTCACATTCGAGCAGATAACTAAAACACAGCCTCAACACGGGCCGTGCCCCAGGTTAAAGGCAATAAAGTGTAAGATCTTTCTGTTGAGCTGTGTGTATGTGTATATGTACATGTGTACACTCTGCTCTCTGCAGGCTCCAGTTCCAGGGTGGACTTTTTTTTTTTTTCTTGTCCCACTGAGACGGAAATCTTTACCTGCCATTCTCTGACACAGCAATAGGAATATTGCTCATAGTATCAACTGTAATAATGATGTGATGCTGCTGGGAGAGTGTGTGTGTGTGTGTGTGTGTGTGTGTGTGTAATGGGTATTAGTTCAGTAGCTTTGATATAGTGTACTTGCTCTCGCGCTGATACCTTAATGCTGTGTAAAGGGCAGTGCATACATCTGTGTGTGTGTGAGAGAGAGAGAGAGAGAGAGAGAAAGAGATATTACTGTACCATATGAGTGTAATAATAACACTGATTGGGGATAAGTGCTTCTCTTTACAGCTCCTTCATTGGGAGAATTGTTTTTGTAAATTATATTTAACCACATTTGAACGTCTCAAAGCCATAGTGCTTTTCAGTGTGTGGGTGTGTGTGGGGGTGTGTAGGTGTGTGGATTGTCTGCTAAAGGCAATGCTCAGAAATGGTTCACCTTTTTGTTGCATAACATGGAGTGTACAGGCTTTTCCTGCTTTAGTCAGCCATGTAGAATAAGGCTGTGTATTTTATTTATACTCAGTGATTGGATTGACTCGCTCAATGTCCTCACCCTCTCCGGAAGCCATTGTGTGTGTGTGTGTGTGTGTGTGAGAGAGAGAGACAATGAATATGTGCACTCTGTGCAATGAGTAGTGCTAAAACCTGCTGAGGATGGTAACACATGCTGGCTTTGGACAGCGCAGAGTTGTGAAACAGTTGTTAAGCTTGATATGATTTTTTTTTCCCCCTTCCCTTCATGTTCAGTATCTGTAGCATATAATCACATTTACGCTCGATTATGTGCATTAAAGTTCCCTTAACTAGCAACATTAATTAAAGCTAGACGGCCTTTCGTTTTCATAAAATCGGTGAAATTTAGTTCCGTCTGAAATGTGGTCATTGTGATGTATGTTTATTTCTGTAATATTTCACAAAATATCAGGCCATTCTGTGGCTGGGAAGTGATTTAATTTGAGGAGATTCCCGAGCAAATAATGCGCATGAAATCGCTCGCGTCGCGCAGTCAAGCAGACAGAGGAAGTCCGTGTGTCTGCGCATGCGCAGGTTTACCTTGACCGTGCACTGACAGTTCCATCATTCTGTCGCTAAACGAACAGCTGATCGCACCGAGGTGCTCGCTGACCGCCGAGATTTATTAGTTTGGTCCTGCGTTTCCTTTCCTTCGCAACATAACGTCTTTTCTTCTCACTTTCCGTTACTGTAGTCGGTCTTTCACGTTTCATTCGCACACTCACGTGTGCCATTTTTCTCTCCTGTTTCAAATTTCTATCCCACAATGCCTTGCGTGAACAGGGAAAGCCCACCATGTGATGCATGATGTAGTATCTTGAGTTGGGTCATGGTGAAGCAGGAAAAAATAGCTGAGAATTTAGAGCCATGTGGCCTTAAATTCATAATTTTTTCTATTTAAAAATAATAATAAAATTGGAAGTCTGTGATTTGAATTCAGTAGCTTTCGGTCCACTAAACAAAAATAATTGGGTGTCAGGGAGAATTCTTTTTATGCCCTAGACTTGAAAAATCTGAAAGGCGGTCTAGCTTTAAAACTAACAAACCATGAACATCAGTACATTACTTGAAGCTTGTTTAAATGTTAATGAAATCCACATACATTGGCTAACATTTATTCAGGCTATGACTCATAAATCTACATCCATTATTTAAAAAAAATCTTAGTTACAGAACGATCCTAAATGTTGCTAAAATTCCCGAATGCTGGTCTCCAGGTGTAAATATTGGTGCTTGCTTTAGCCTCCGTTCATTGCCATATGATAAAGGTGACATTAAAGGTGACATATGATCCCCCAGCTGACACAGTTCCCTGAAGTCGTAATGAAATGTCTGTAACATGCTTTGGTTAAAATACCACAAGGATAAAACGCCACAGCACCTTCTCACCCTGTCTAAACAGCCCTGTTCAGGACGGCCGACTTGAGTCCTGATCCTTTAAGTGATAATGAACCATTGCAGACTCCATCCCCCCTCCGCCGGCCAATCACGTAGCACTTTCCTCATGAATATTCATTTGCAAAAGCATTTCTCAGTCCATGAGTGAAGATACTCAGATGAAAGGGCAGTATAATTCTAATGAATAGACATAATGCTTGTGATATAGAAAGGGGAGCCGAACCTGAATGGCTCATGTTTCCTGAAATATGCAGCCCAAAACAAAAGTGACTGGGTGTTTTATTTCAGAGTTTGTGGGTCGGTAGGCTCCAGATACCTAAATGTATACGCACAAGCACTGAAAAAGTGAGTTTTTCATTATATGTCCCCTTTAAGATGTTCACATTGATTGTTACGGGCTTCATTTCACGTATCGTACTAATATATAAACTGCGAGTTGGCCTAGTGGTTAGCGTGTCCACCTTTCGATCAGGAGATCGCGAGTTCTACTCATGGTCGGGTCATATCATCATCAAAATGGTATCTGGCAAGGCACATATATGTAATACAGATGTGAGTGGGGAGTCAAACTCTCGCGGTTACCAGAGAACCAGCCCCCCACTGTAACGCTAGCTGTATGGAGCACTTGCATGTGACGTCACAGCCGATCCAGATTGTGACAGACGCCATCTTGTCGGTCAAACGCCATATTCCGCCTTCTACTTCTGGTTCTACTTCTACCTTTTCTTCTGGAAAACCCTACTATATACAATTCTACTACAACGGCTGCGACTACAAGCTCTCGCTACCTGTGCACGTTTTTTGTGTGTATTTTTGCGTGTTGTTCGTCTGTACCGGACTTCAATATCGACTACAACCGTATGGACTTACTGGACATTGGTTTCCAGCAGAAAATGACGGTTTGTAGCGATTTCTATCGCATGCACAACATTCCGGACGAGAAAAAAAAAAAAACATTCCGGACGAGATAGTGAGACCAGCGGGGCCTCCGTGGATTGTTATCGGAAGCAAAGCGAAGGAGGCGGCGCCAGGAGCGGAAGCCAAAGCGAGGCTGCAGAGCCGGCCTGTTGACTAAGCTCAGAAAACAGCCACTCAAATCTCCACTGCTAAGCCTCTACCTCTCCAACGCCAGATCCATGTAAACAAGACGGACGATTTGGAATTATAGCTGGAATTACCTTATTCTATTCTATAATCGGCTGGTCAGTGCTATACTCAATACTTAAGTGAATACTTAAGAACCCATCCAATGAGGATTCTTGTTTACAAGATGCCACATCTGAGTCGCTGACAAATCCTGAATTTCTGTAAAGAAAACTGTCCAGAGATTTATAAGCACGCAGTGCTTCACCACTGAACAGCGAGGGAAAATTAATGAGGTAATTATACACGTCTGGGTATTCCGCTGGCAGTTCAAAATCCGGTCGTGAAAACTCCGTCCGGTAAGCCATAAGGGTCACAAATCTGTAGGTCGTTTATTTTAGACATATATCTAGTTATCTGTTCATTAGAAAAATGAGCCGTGTAGTCCGTCAGTTGAAATTGATCCATTCTGTACACGAGTGCAGCAGTATTCAGCGGTGTTTTTGACCGACAAGATGGCGGTTGTGTACTTTCCGGTCACGTGACTGCAAGATCTCTATAGGCGCAAGGCCGAGGGCTGTAGAAGCGGGGTTCGGTGCCGCCCAGTGCACCTAAGGGCCTGGATAGTACTGGGACGGGAAACTGCCTGGGAAGACCAGGTCCTGGAACGGGAAAGACTTTGACTTTTTGACTAATATATAAATCTAACTAATAGAAACATTAATGTGTTCTTGCGTAAGTTCATGGTTTTGTTCAGTGTAATGTCAGTTAAGGGAACCTTCATGTCAAAGTTTTCAATCATTTCCCAGCCCTACTCAGTATACAGAACAGTACTGAATCATTTGGAAGAAAAGAAAACTTCAGGATTCCTTTAAGGACGAAAGGGAAAGCGATTTTTTTTTCCTTGGCATGTTTCTACGTAAGAATTTATACCACAGTGCTGTTGAATTCTCTAATCTGATTGGTGTAGATTCATTTTTAACGTGGCTTAAATCACAGGTTTATATCTTGGTGTTAAAACAAGCGTGTTATCATTTCTCCAGTAGGATACAATACAGTCTAACGTGTTGCCATTTTACAAAGAAAAATATTTATTTGTTGATATAGTGACGCACCTGTAAGAAAAAATATTGTTTATTTACGGAAGGAGCCTCCAGTGCCAGTGTGCTTTATAATACTCAGTCAGTGTCACGAGAAAGGCTTTGCTCGTTTCAGTAAGCTGTGTTTTTTTCTTATCTCTTAAAAAACAGAGCGATAGTGGTGAGGGAACGACTGTTTATAATTCCTTTAACACAAGCGATAACAGGAAGTAACTCTAAATGGTTAAAAAGTACGTTGTATTATTAATTAATACATAGAAATTTGTACTCGTGAGGCAAGAAACACTTCAGGAAGGGCTGTTGTGGGAAAATAAGCATCACACCACTTAGTCTTTGATTACTTTCCTAGAACAGCGCACCCTGACGTTTTCAGACTTCTATAGTTGCTTGTCCGGTCTGTATTTTCAGTGTTCAGCTCACTCGTGCGTTCCAGTCTCTGACGGCTTTGTCTCCAACCCGAGCACTGCTGATCCCACCTCGGCAGGAATTATTAAAGCACACTTACTGTACTTACCTCGTCACAGAGCTTACTTACTGGTTACGCTGCCATTCTCACACACTACACCTGCTGTCAGCACCAGTGCGTGAAGGCTTTACAGTCGGCCCCTGCGCTTTAGAAGTCTAGTTGAGGTTGTTGATTAGTAGATGAGGGGGTTTCTGCTGTGCCTGTTCATGTTGAATGTAAAGTTCATCCATTAGACTTGTTGTATTTCTTATCATTTTGAGATATATTATATATATATATATATATATATATATATATATATATAAAAATTCAGTAATTAATTTTTTCTCACCTGGAATTCAGATTTTGCAATATTTTATATCCAAATTATATTGATATTGCTTTCTGTGACTAAGCTATTTTTAGGTACGGTGGAATTTAAGCATGCCTTTACTCCTCTGTACCTTTTAAATCCTTTTTTCCACCCTTTTTAGTAGGTCTGAGCTGTGTGTGTTATACGTTTTAAATAGTAGTAAAGAAAATAAGTCAATTTAACTTATAGTCTATTTATGTACATTTTTTTCTTTATTGGATACTATGTCTTATTCTGGAGAAAAAAAAATAGTTTTTCCTTTCTTTTTTTTTGAGCATAAAGAATTGTTTTACATTCCGCAATAAAGAGAAGGAGCTGTGCTGCCTGTCTGTTCCCTGCTGAGTTTCTCTCCCACACTACGCCATCTTGTTGCCTTTCACGCAGCCCTGTACTGTTGCCTTGCAGTGTGTCAGCGTTAGCAGAAAGGACAAACTGAATGAATATTTACACAATGCACTCTAACAACAGAAAATAAAAACGAAACATTTACCCAGAAGATGAGAAAATAGTTCACTTACAACGAGAATACATCTTTAACAATGCATACTGGCCCTGATATATATTTTGCTTTTAATTTCTGTAGATACAAATGATTGATAAAATATTCAGGCTCATCCGTTTCCAGATTTAAAACGCTCTTTTAGTTTATGTAAGATTTGAGCAAGAATACATGTCTTACTAGATATACGGTAAATAAGGTGACATTCTGTAATCTCTACTGTCCTCTAGTGCCTACTGTAGGCGTTTAATGTCCCTCAAAAAATACTGCTTTCCGCATTCCAAGCTTCATGTCCTTTTCATTGGCTGAAGAGAAAAGGGAACTGCCTGAGAAATAAAAATCATATGAAACCACAGGACCAAGTGCTGTTCCAGAACGTTCCGTGGAAAAGGAGGAACGTTCTCCCAACCCTGTGTCTCCGTGCAGAAGTGCCAGCTGCAAAACTGACTTCGCAAATCTACCTTGTGGCAGCGCTCACTTCCTGTAGCTGTTCTTTCTCTCGCTGGACATGTGACATGCACTGACACACTTCAGCAAACAACATCCTGCATTGCATGAATACGCGAACTCGCACTGCGGAAACTGTAGAACAAATAGCTGTGTATGCACGATAGTTTCAAAAAGTACATTAAGAATATAAAATGGCATTTGAACACAAATAAATTCGGCGCAGACACTGATCTGGGTAGAGGATTTGGTGCAGGGTTACGTTTAACAGAACAGACAGCCTGGAGGTGTAGGCTCATGCTTGCAAAGTCGTCGCGAGTGATGTAGGTGCTGCTTCGTGCCCTGTGGTTGACTGATGATGTCACTTTGCATCGTGACGGCACTCTGTGGTAATACCGTGGCGCGCGCACAGTATGTGAGGAAAACAACAGAACACAACGTGTGAAAGCTCCTTCTGGACAAATCGGTGGAAAATGTTCTCCTCAAGTCTGCTTTGCATTAAAAAAAAAGTTGACCGTTGCGATCCCTTGCACTGTCTCTGGTTCAGGCAGGTGGAGTGTGTAATGCAGCCGATTTCCATGGTTACATGCCGTCACCGAGCATTTGCTGAAAAGCAGCGATGAGACCTTTGAAGTCGATCCTTTTGTCAGGTGTGCTCTCCCAGCACCGCCTCATTAAAGCGTACACCTGAAACAAAAAAGAGATGTAAGGGGTAATTCTTCAGCAGAGAGGCCAAAATTAAGAAATTATTAACATTGCCTGAACTTGTCAGCTCAGTGATAATGCTAAAGCATAGAATCCAAGGCAAAATGGACTGAAAACCATATTTAAAAATCATCAATTATAGCGACGTCGCTTCAGAAAAATCTTGGTTTAAATTTTAAGAAATGAAAGTTCAGTTTCTTTTCTGACGCAATTCCGTTACTGGTTTTTCTTTCCTTGTAAAAGGTTTTGCGTTCAGAGTTAAACATGGTCAATTTTTCGATGCTTTTTTTTTAAAGGGGTACCAAATATAATATATACAGTTGTTGATGTGACAAAGTAACGTATTCTTAAGTATTCCATCAAATTTATATACTAGAAAACAACGAAATATCTTGGTAATTGTAAATATAATACTTTATACGCTAAACCGCACAAGAGTCGCCATTTTTAAAAGACCGTGACGTCAGCGCTACCCACTGCACTAGCGGAACTCTCCGAAATAGAGGAGAGAAGCGTGTAATCATGGCGTCGGGCGCATCAAGTGAAAGCGACAGCTCTGTCGAATCATACGAAGAGATCCCACAAGACACACTGCAAGCAGGTTATGGCTTAGAAGGGTACCAGTTTGAACCTAGGAGAGGTACTCTCGACTCCGGTGATGAAATAAGAGAAGAAAACTCGGATGACGGCAAGGATGAGACCAGGCCCGGCGCCAGGAACAGTTTACTAAGGGGGCAATTAGAAATCGCAAGGGGGCAAATATTTTTCATATAGTGTGTAGTAGTGATGGCGGTCTGACAACGTGTTTCTTTTTTTTAAAGATATTTTTGGGGGCTTTTTTCACCTTTATTGGATAGGACAGTGTAGAGACAGGGACAGGAAATGAGTGGGAGAGAGAGACGGGGAGGGATCGGGAAATGACTTCGGGTCGGAATCGAACCCGGGTCCCCGGATTTATGGTATGGCGCCTTATCCACCTGAGCCACGACGCCCCCCTGACAACGTGTTTCAAACAATTAACTGCGCCAACCACAAAACCACGGCCCCGAAGGTTGCTTTAGTCCGGGAAAATCATGTGACATATTACCAGGGCAGTTGCGCTTTATCAACCCCCGTGCCCACCTGTTAACCCTCCCCTCCGATTTTCTCACAGACACGCGTTACAACCGGAAAGATGCCAAACATAAAACAACACACACAAACCTACAGGCAAGTCCTTTACATTTAAAATACATACAAATAGCTCCGCGGCATGAAAACAAAACGTCAATGCAAGTCTAAGGTACTTGGCTCGGCAGCCAAAATCATAATTTAAAAAAATCAACAGACCCCGCGGCTGCACCAGTAATAGCCTTCCTGACTCGCACCGAGTCAACGCTAACCACTTAATCCGCGATCCCAGTTTAGGCGTGTAGGGGACAAAACACTCTGAAGTGATGAATTTTCGCCCCCGCTGCATGGAGGGTGACGTCAACGACACATATTCTTACGCTATTTGTGCACAAAGCGGACCATATATGAACACATACACCGACATAAACGGAGATAAACTTAGCCTACAAAGAAAGAAAATGGATTCACAATATTGTGATTGAATTCGTTTAATTCGGTGGGGGAAAGACTACTCCCGTAAACTGACTGCATATTGCAGAGACAGTGCACTTGTAAGTGTAGACTACATGTAAACCCCCCGCCCGCCCGCCCGCACGACCCCTCCCCCTGTCCTTATCACAGGTCTGTGTGTGCGCGGCTGTGTCAGCATTTCACACATACACCCACAATAACAATTAAGAAAACAATTAAGTGATCTGAGTCTCCATTGAGGGGGCGGGGCTGTAGCCACGAGAGGGCGACGCCCCCATTCGCCCCCCCCACGGTGCCAGGCCTGGATGAGACTGATGCTGACCATGGGCATGGCGAGCGTGGGGCAGAGCGTCTGCGTGCAGGTGACACGGCGTGGTGCTCGTGCGGAAAATGTAACGTGGAGTTGCTCACGAGTCCAGCAGAATTTATTTGCTGCAATGAGATAGGCGCCACCCGTGGACTTGTGAAATCGTCGCAAGAGGCAGAAACAGGTATTTCACACGTGCTATTCCCAACCTCAATGAGCCAACACAACTGGGCACATACATACGTCATGAGTGTTACGCAGAGAAAATGAACGTGCATTCTGATTGGATAAAATTAATATCATGGCGGGCTGTTCAAACTGCGGAAATAGTTTGCTCGAGCTACTTTCAAAACACTATAACTTTCCAACCTTAGAACAAAAAACTTTTGCAAGTCTTGAATAAGGTTCGTTAATGTGTTTTATTGTTATATTTACTCGATATATTGCCCTCTGTTCCCCTTTAAGGTCAAAAGACACCCCATACAGTGTGGAAAATTTGTATTTAAAGCTAGACGGCCTTTCGAGTTCATAAAATCGGTGAAATTTAGTTCCGTCTGAAATTTGGTCATTGTGATGATATATGTTAATTTCTGTAATATCTCACAAAATATCAGGCCATTCTGTGGCCGGGACGTTATTTAATTTGAGGAGATTCCCGAGCAAATAATGTGCATGAAATCGCTCACTTTGCGCAGTCAGGCAGACAGAGGAAGTCCGTGTGTCTGTGCATGCGCACGTTTACTTTTGACCGTGCACTGACAGTTCCATCATTCCGTCGCTAAACGAACAGCTGATCGCACCGAGGTGCTCGCTGACTGCCTATTATTTATTAGTTTGGTCCTGCGTTTCCTTTCCTTCGTATAAAACATAACGTCTTTTCTTCTCGCTTTCCGTTACTGTAGTCGGTCTTTCACGTTTCATTCGCACACTCACGTCCTCTGTTGTTCTCTCCTGTTTCAGATTTGTACCCCACAATGCCTTGTGCGAACAGGGAAAGCCCACCACATCATGCATGACGTAGTATCTTGTATTGGGTCATGGTGAAGCAGGAAAAAATAGCGGAGCATTTCAGGCCATGTGGCCCTAAATTCATTAATTGTTCTATTTTTTTTAAAAGCCCTAATAAAATTGGAAGTCTGTGATTTGAATTCAGTAGCTTTCGCTCCACTAAACAAAAATAATTGGGTGTCGGGGAAAATTCTTTTTATGACCTAGACTTGAAAAATCTGAAAGGTGGTCTAGCTTTAATACCATTATCTTGAGTACTGCAACTAAAAAAGTTACTACATTTTACTGAGTGTAATTTCATTACCGAAGAACTACCCTTATCAAAAATCTGATGCATTAAAATAAAATATAATAAAATGATCTTTAATCTGCAGGTTGTCTGAAAAATCAGGGACCAATGACTGACAGGAAAACTACATATACTGTACATAACTGTGTATTTATTATTTACAGCATATGTGCTACATGTTCACCCTTACGCTCCGTGCAGCTTCTCAGCCGCTGCGCTTGTTTGGGGGGATTTTACTGAACATAATGCATCGGTTTCTGACTTTTTGGACACCATGTATAAACTAACTGAAATAAAAAGTTGTTTTTTTTTTAAAAAAAAAAAAAGAAAAAAAAGAAAATGTGTGTGTGTTATTTTTCTGTGCCACATTTCTATGACTGTGTTGTAATTTACACAGAAGATTGCACTTTGGTACAACTGAAGGCCATTCACCCTCAAACACATGACACAATGGTGTTAAATATTTGCACAACTTTCGTCTTTTTTTTTTCCCCCACATCACAGCCCTTTACACTAAGCCAGATGGCTATTTCTGGCAATGTATCATAAATAAATTAAATAAAATATACGTTTTTAAAAGGGCTCAGCACTGACAATTTCCTTTATGCTGTTTTTCATCCAGAGCTTTTTGGGCTTTGACACTTGACCTGACGTTGAACTGTCCTTAGTGTGAGTTATAAAAAAAAAAAAAAAAAAAAAACTCAATTTCACAAGGTTTCCACTGCATCAGGGGAAAAAAAAAAAAACAAAAATTCAGAGCATCACTGCAGGATGCTGTGATGAGCAGCAGTCTTGATGAATTTCCTTTTTAAAAATCTAACTGTTTTTTTTTTCCATTTAAAATATCTTGGTCATTGTGAACACTTAAAAAGTGCATGTCTGGTTTGTAAGAATGACTTACTGTGTGCTGTGGAATGAGAATGAAATACTAAATAATAATCTCTTCAAAAATAAAAATTATTACTTTTTTAAACTGTTATTTTTAATTGCAGACGGCACGGTGGTGTAGTGGTTAGCGCTGTCGCCTCACAGCAAGAAGGTCCGGGTTCGATCCCCGTGGCCGGCGAGGGCCTTTCTGTGCGGAGTTTGCATGTTCTCCCCGTGTCCGCGTGGGTTTCCTCTGGGTGCTCCGGTTTCCCCCACAGTCCAAAGACATGCAGGTTAGGTTAACTGGTGACTCTAAATTGACCGTAGGTGTGAATGTGAGTGTGAATGGTTGTCTGTGTCTATGTGTCAGCCCTGTGATGACCTGGCGACTTGTCCAGGGTGTACCCCGCCTTTCGCCCGTAGTCAGCTGGGATAGGCTCCAGCTTGCCTGCGACCCTGTAGAACAGGATAAAGCGGCTAGAGATAATGAGATGAGATGAGATTTTTAATTGCAAAATATACACACATTGCCATCTGACTGATCCGAAGCAACAGAGACACGACTGAGGACGTCTCTCTTTCAACATTTCTGCATTTCATAGTCCTCCTACACCGGCTGATCTGTGTGTGGTAAATGTTTTACCTTGTCTGAGCAGATCTCTGGCTTAGGCAATCGTTTCCCCTCCTCCAGAACCCTGACCAATCTGGTGACGGTCATCTGGCCTTGGGTTGGTCCAATCATTTTGAGGAAGACCTGATAGGGACAGAACAGAACTTTAGCTGGGTGTCAAATGATAAACGAGACTTCATCTGTCTGCCAGCTTTGCTGCACTTTTTCAATAATCAATATTATTTTCAGAAACAAAACACTCTCCATACTTTCTCCAGAGGGGATTGTGTGGGTACCACTGCGAACACACTTTGGGCAAGACATCTGCCACCTTGGGCACAGACTGGTACCATCTGGCAGAGAGCGAGTGAGCCTCCGCTCGGTCTCGCTGAACAACAAGCTCTTTCATTAGCAATGGACAGTAGAGCAGTGTTTCACTCCATGAAAGGCCGAGTTCAACCAAATCTCTACATAACTCTCACACCTTTCATTCGATCAAAGCTTAGATTCTTTACTGGACAGTTCGTTACTGAGAAAAGGAATAAAATGTGGGCCTTTGGGTGATTGTTTCTTTACAGACACAGGAAATGTGGCTTGACAAGTTGCACTGAAGTTCCAATAACATCACATCGCTAAGTGTTTTATCCCTCTTATATCACAGCAATTCGGCAATATGGGTGGTGTAGTGGTTAGTAGGGGTGTGCAAAAATATCGATACGGCGATATATCGCGATACTTTGTCTTCCGATTCAATATCGATACTCAAAATTTGAATATCGATATTTTTTCAAATAATAAAATCATGTTTCAGACGGGTTGTAAATCCAGTACGACTTCCGCACCTCCGCTCCGCGAGGTGTCGCTGTGCCGCTACCTCACTGCAAGGCACTCTTCGTCTTCTCTTTTTTCCCCGGCGGTTGCAGTGAGGGAAAAAAAACAGGCAAGCATGGCTGTTAACATAAACCTAGAGACGCCGCCGAACTTTAAGGCAGATGTTTGGAGGCACTTTGGATTCCAAAGGAAAGGAGAAAAAAAAACAGTGAGCCGGACAAAGAGAATGCACTTTGCAAAACCTGTTTCGCTCCAATTAAATTAAGATGCTCCAATTAAGATGCCCACTGCACTTTTCAATGTGTTTCAGACAGTGTGTTGTTCCTGCAAAATAAGCACAAGTTAAATGTTCTCAGGTATATGTTCTCAAGTTTACAAAGAACAAATTGATATTAGTGTTAGCACTGAAATGCATGTGCAGTCTGCAGTGCAAGTTTTAAGTTTTCATAAAACAATTTGATTCTGCTTGTTAAGCAGCACTGATGTGTCCATGCTTACAGAAAAGTTGATAATACTAGCACAGAAATGGGAATTTTCTGTATGTTGTAGTGAAGCAACTCTTGGTTTTGCCAGCAGTGGAATAGAGACAAATATATGTCTGGCAAGAGTGTGTAGTTATGTATGTGAAATGTAATTTTACAGTGGTCAATTAATTCTGATTTTCTTCAGTGACACAGATATCGTGATGTGGTTGAAATTTCTTGCAATATATCGATTATCGCAGAATCGCTGTACCGTGATAATATTGTTATCGTGAGCAAAATATCGCCATAGTATCGTATCGTGAGGTATCTGGTGATATCCAGCCCTAGTGGTTAGCACTGTCGCCTCACAGCAAGGAGGTTCTGGGTTCGAGCCCGGCGACCGGTGAGGGCTTTTCTGTGTGGAGTTTGCATGTTCTCGCCGTGTCTGTGTGGGTTTCCTCCACAGTCCAAAGACATGCGGTTAGGTTAATACAGGATGGCCTTGGGCTGAGGTGCGCTTGAGCGAGGCACCTAACTCCCAACTGCTCCCCGGGCGCTGTTAGCACGGCTGCCCACTGCTCTGGGTATGTGTGTGCGCTCATTGCTCACGTGTGTGTGTGTTCACTGCTACAGATGGGTTAAATGCAGAGAGGAATTTCACAAGCGTGTGATGAATAAAGTTGTTCTTCTTCAATGATGATTATTTTTTATTAAAGAACTAGACACATTTTTGTCCTTTAATAGTTCTCTTCTTTCAGCTGCTCTCATTAGGTGTCGCCACAGTGGATCATTTGGATCTGCGTATTTGATTTGGCACTGGATGCCTTTAATAGTTTACATTTAATGTTGTAAATCATTCCCGTCATCAATTATGCTATAACATTTACAAACAGCCGGCACTACTGTCAAAACTGTGATGTTATAGAAAATAAGTCCAAACCTTCCGGGCAATCAGATTTGAAAATTAAACAGTACTGTGGTACAAAAAAAGTGTGTCTATGAGACAGGTGTCAGTCAGGTGAAATTTCCCAATAATGTTTTCAGAGTGAAACCTACAAACAAAACTGCCTTAAAATATCACTGGCTGCAAAACCTCTCCAAAAGTGCATATGTAGGCTGTTTTAAGGCTGGTCACAACAACATGACTGGCATTATGCTTCCAATACTCCATTACTCAGATTTCTGAGTGAGATGAAAGTGGAGCAAAGAAAAAAACCCTGAACTTTTGAAAGTCAAACTAAGATATTGGGAGGGGGCAACGTCCCCCGAAAATATTTTAATAACATAACACGCAAAACCCTGCATTCTAGTGCTTATTTTCACTAAAACAAGTTATAACTTTTAAGCCTTTTTCTTTCATGTACATTCATGATTAACATGTCAAAAATATCAAATTTAATTCCCCTAGTTAATGAGTAATTTTCAGGAGCGCATTTAGAAAACGCAGTGATTTTCCTGCTACACAGTTCATTACTTTGAAAAAAATCAGACAGTTGAAGGTAAACTCAGCAAAATCCGTTAAAAAGTAAAGGTCTGTAAGAGTTTCTAAAGCTTTCAGGTTTCAATATTGGGGACATCGAGCCTCGTTTATCAATCTTTTAGTAGAGTTGTGCGTTTGCAGAAGCTAAAGTGAACTAAACATTTCCAATTCAGATTTATGCGAGTTGAAGACAATTGTTTACATTAGTTCGTATTGTCTGTAAATTTAAACACACCAATGAATAACAAATTTCTCATGTAAATCAGGGGTGTAGGGTGTGTGTGTGTGTCACACACTGACTGGCAGCCTGAGTACATCATGTAACAAAAAATAAATTACCATTGCTAGTTTTAGGCAGCTTAGAAACCGGCTCTTCCATTATTGCTGTTTCTCCCACGTTTTCTTGATGTTGTGTTCTAGAAACGGCACTAAAACTTAGCTTCGAAGCCACAAAATGCAACTTTGATGAAAAAAATATATATATAATAAATTGCTGACCTCTCTTCACGTCAAAAGAAGGAGGAAAGTTTTGCTTGTTTTGACATGGCGAATTATTAACACAAGAGGAAATACTCGTAACTCGCAACTAAAAAGACTGCAGCTACGCTGGCAGCTTGAACATGCTTTCTAGTGCGATTGTGTTGCGCTTGCGCAGAACGGTGTCAGTCCTGCACGCCTTAGCTCGTGCACCTGAAGGCGCGCCTTGCGTGCGCACCTAACGAGCTCCGGCACGCGTGCCGTTAACAAAGAACACCTGTCTTTAATCAATGAACTATGTTTGGGCTATTTAAGGACCGCGCCCAGGCAAGGACGATGCGAAGTATCACGCCGCGTCTAGGAACGCGAAAAATCCCAAAAATAAATTTCTCCATTCGGGAAACCGGAGATTTTCAAGAGTTTTGTCAAATATCCGGATTTCCGGGTAAATCCGGAAGACTTTCATCTCTGCTGAGTGTCTTTCAGTCGTCATTTAGGTCATGTCTGCATAAATATGTGCACACTGAAATATAGAGTGCAATATATATATATATATATATATATATATATATATATATATATACATACACACACACACACACACACACACACACATGGATTAAAGCAAAAAAAAATTATTTGACTGAAAATTTACGGGGGGGGGGGTGTTTTGGGTGGATTTCGATGAAATTCTGAGAATGGTTAACTTAGAACTGATAACTTTATTATCAATTAATTAATGGATTAATATATTCAATTTATTGCACTCTCTTTCCATTGCTTCCATATATTATTTTTTGTGGCAAACCACACAAATGCAAGCGCCTGGAATGTTTAGTTTTTTGCACCATGAACTAAATGGCTTTCCGTTTTCACCTATTTCGTACAGCCAAGCCCACCTCCACTTGTTTTTTACACCTTTATCGATGGCAGACACATCAGTGCCTTCTTTCATGTAAAGCGCATCCATGCTGCCGAAACCAGAATGACATGCTCCTCTATGCTCGACGTCAATACAGAAAAAAGTTTGGATCTTCGCTTATATTAAAATTAAAATTATAATTTGACCTTACTTTGTGTTGAATACGACTTCAAAAACAATTCAAGATTTTATTAAGAGAAATATTGTGGCCAACACGAGTGTTAAGTTACCTAAAAGATCGCATGAAGTTGGCTGCTATCTACTTTGCATTCATTCTCATTTTCCTCCATCATTTCATAGGCCAGAAACAGATGTTTTGACGTAATTTAACTTAGTAGGCTATGATTATTATTTAACCGTAGTCTTCTAGACATTTTGACTGTTTGGGGCATTGAACGCTGGTGTATGATTTTCAGGGAATAAAGTTTAGCGCATGTCGGAACATCATTGCGCTCGCAGCCTCCAACTCCTCAAACGTCCTTTAAATTGTGATATAACGTAGGCTATAAGGCACGGCTCTAACATACCTTACACATTGGCCTAACGAAAATAATAATTGTTGGGGCGTCTGCTGATTTGTTAGCTATAAATTTAGGTCTAATTACTTCTGACAGTCTGCAAGCATTGCACCGTCGGGTCTTCAAGTCTGGCTGAAGCAGAGGAGCGGGCTTTCCGGGGTTTATTTTTTAACATGCTCTATTTCTATATGTCCAGGTTTGAACTAAGTCATTTTGGCAAGATTTAATTTAATACAAAACAGAAATGGTCAGACACAAGCACGCCAAGCACATGGGAATGTATTTTGCCAATTTTGACAGCGCATGTTTTTTTAATGCCGCACCGTAGACAGCGAACGTTTAAACATGATCAAACATAGGAAATGAACGACACAAAGCATGGCTCAAAAACAAAAAAAGAAGTTAAATAAACCCTGCTGATAGTTGATGGTGTTGCAACACATCAGTGTTATAACCCAATCTCTACCCAACCACCCGGCATTTTAATTCTCCTCGGATCAGCACCGACCTCACATTTGGCCTTGGGAGAGTTCAGCTGACGGAAATCCGTCACACGACGGAAAACTTTTATATATATATATATATATATTCAAAATGTTGGGATGTAAAATCTGGACTTCACTCTTCACCCCTAATGAGCTCATGGGCTGTGAATCCTTCAACCTGGGCACATCAAAGTTTAACAGACTGCTTACCGACATGGGGCTGCATGAGGTATCGCAGTAGGTCAGGAGCTCGTACATGGTGACTCCAAATGACCAGACATCTGACGCTCTGTAGAATTTACAGTGGACCAGGCATTCTGGAGCATACCTAAAACATGCAGAGAGAGACATACTGTAACACACACGATCACTGCTAATACGCCATGACAGACAGCTCCAACAGTGTGAGCCGTATGGCCACAACCCTAATCAATCAGAAGCTTAAACACTCCGTACACACACGGAACACGCAAACTGAAAAGGCTTTCACAGAAATCTGTCAGAGGTAGACAGACTGTGCATACAAGGGGTGGTTTAGTTAAATAAAGTTAATTTTATATCTAAATATTTTTTAGATATTTTGTAGTTATTGAGTGCGTTTCAATAAGCATAGCAGCAGTTCAGTTATTTTAATCTTGAATTAGCAATACATTTGGGTGAAGGACTGGTCCTGCACTTTCTTGACTGCTATTATAGTATCCCTGTGGGTAAATTAAACTAAATTGATCAATATAATATTAATATAATGATAATAGTTCATCTAATATATTTTAACGCCCAGGAAATAATTAAAATGGTTATGATTATACAAGTATTTGGATCAATTATTATTGTTTTATCAGGGCACTTGGTTAAAGTGCATATCACGGGTAAATTCAGGAGCAAGATCAGTGTAATTCTCCTATTTTATATTAAACTTTGGTCAAATATCTGTCACATTTTGCATTTTGTGCAAATTTTTTACCCTGCGCAATACCAGAAAAATTCAGTTGAAATCAAGCCATTTTTTTTTTTTTTTTTTTTTTTAGATATTTTTTTTGGGCTTTTTGCACCTTTATTGGATAGGACAGTGTAGAGACAGGAAATGAGCGGGAGAGAGACGGGAAGGGATCGGGAAATGACCTCGGGCCGGAATCGAACCCGGGTCGCCCGCATTCATGGTATGGCGCCTTAACCACCTGAGCCACGACGCCCCCGAAATCAAGCCATTTGAGGAGAATTTGTCCGCCTCTGAAAAAGCTTGGCATTTGGATTTCCCGGCAAACACTGATTTTCGTGACGTTGTGACATATCGCTTGGGCAGTGACATCCCCGTGGTTGTTGCTAAAACCGGTGACGTTCCTTTCCGTCCCGGGTTTTAGTAATTGCCTGAGTCGAGCAGTAATGGCGGAGTACTCCGTATGGAGAAAATGGAGAATGAGTGGAGCAGCCATCTGATTTCTCCACTGGATATTGCTGCCATCTCGCCCTTACGTGGAAGAAGCGAATGAACAGAGAACTGAACGAACAACTGAAAGTCAGATTGTTTTGAAACAATCAGCCACAAGATCGGCCTTCAAGAAGTGAGAACACAGACGGGTAAGCTCCGACTCTCATTTGGATACAAAACAACAAAAACTCGTTGTTTACCTGCATTTAGATCAATACATGTAGCTTGTATTGTGTGTTTAAGTTACCGGTATAAGATTATTTAATTCGCTTCAGAATGTGATTGTCTCAGTTCATCTGATTATTTAATTAGCCTTTTACGTTTTATCAGTGAAAATGCATGCATGTACATGTGTGTTGCATACGTTATAACACCTATCCTGTTTTAATGAGAGTCAACCCACAATCATCTCATTATCTCTAGCTGCTTTATCCTGTTCTACAGGGTCGCAGGCGAGCTGGAGCCTATCCCAGCTGACTACGGGCGAAAGGCGGGGTACACCCTGGACAAGTCGCCAGGTCATCACAGGGCTGACACATAGACACAGACAACCATTCACACTCACATTCACACCTACGGTCAATTTAGAGTCACCAGTTAACCTAACCTGCATGTCTTTGGACTGTGGGGGAAACCCGAGCACCCGGAGGAAACCCACGCGGACACGGGGAGAACATGCAAACTCCGCACAGAAAGGCCCTCGCCGGCCACGGGGCTCGAACCCGGACCTTCTTGCTGTGAGGCGACAGCGCTAACCACTACACCACCGTGCCGCCCAACCCACAATCAATGAAGTCAAATCAGTCTTAGTTGAGCAAGCCGGTAACGGTATTTCTTACTTTCACCATAAATTTTTATTTATATGACTTTGGTCTATAGCTGTCAAAGTCCTCGGTCTTAAAACCGGTTACCGCTGTGATGTCACACACTCAGGGCTGGCTGGCTCAGCGGGGCAGCTCGAACGCCAACTTTGTGGTTGATTTTAACTCTCGCAAATATATTTTTTATTCCCATTTATGCAGCATACAAGAGTCAAGGACGGAGATACTATCCACTCAGAAATGTATTTAAAAATAAAAGTTCTGCGTATCTCCTTTAAGACTTCAGTCCTGATGTACACCTAAAACTTACACACCACAACACACAGTGCTGCTTTCTGAAACAAAAATCCCCAGGCATGACATTTTTTTTTTTTTCACTGACTTTATGTGGACACAGGGAGTAGTGCATACCCAAGCCACAATTTCACTATTCAAATAACCTGTGCACATTCCTCATATGTACACATGGCAATTATATGTACTTATTGACTGAGTGGGAGGAACAGACAGGAAAATATTTGGCTCGAGGTCATGCCATACAGACCGAGCGCAGTGAGGTCCGTACAAATAAGCAAGAGCCAAATATTTTCCCATTCTGGTACGACCGAACCCAGCCATTAAGCATTTTATCATATGACCTTTTTTTTTTTTTTTTAAACTAACATACACCATGTTAAACAATGAACAACGGTGTGCGGATGTTTATCTTACTGTTGTTGTCGTGGTAGTGTTGAATAGCAGTGTGAAACGTAAGACTGTCAGACGAAAGAACTCTCTCTTTCCCGCCACCATCAGACTCCTGAACAGCTGACAGGAGTCTATAACCATGGACTACATCCCTGTAAACTGTCCTTGACTATTTACATCTGTTTGCACATATTTGCACATAACTGCCCTTTTTTGCTGCTACATCCAATCATTGCCTTATTTTTGTATCATGCTGCCTATTTTGCACTACATTTACCTTTATTTTATACTATACTGTGGGGTTTTTCTTTTGCTTTTACTTTGCACTACATTGCCTTTACTTTGTATTATTTCTTCCGCCTATTTACAGTACCAGTCAAAAGTTTGGAAACACCTTCAGATTCGATGTTTTTTTCTTTATTTTAATTAACTAAAAGACACTTCGTGTCTTAAAGGTCTGATGACACGTTTTTGACATCTTTGGAGATGTTTTATAACATACCGTAAAAAGTAATTCCCGATGATTCATATATTAATTCACGAAGGCGCCTATTTTACAAGTTATGATAAAAAACGCGGCTATTTGAGCAAATTTGACGGGGCTGCAGCACCCAGGAGACAAATGAGGAGGAGGGGCTATATGACGTCAGCGAAAGAATCTTCCTCCTCACTTACCAGTTTGTTGTTGATGCGACAGGTGTTCAGTTTGTCATTATTAGTATTATTATTATACTATATATACATATAGTTATTATGCCTTCGCGTTGTGTTGCCGGCTTTTGCTCCAAAACCCACAAGGATGGGGTAAGTTTATTCAAGTTTCCCAGAGATCCCGAGCTGCATGCGAAGTGGGTGAAGCAAGTCAGGCGCACTCGTGACAAGTGGGAGCCCTCACCAACATCCATCCTGTGCTCTGAACACTTCGATTTGGATTGTTTTGACACCCTTCCCAGATTAAAAGAATCTCTTGGGTGTGCAGTTCAGCACAAACGTGTGTTACTACCATCAGCAGTGCCTACAGTATTCCGGAGGGGGTCTACTAGTAGCTATGCCGGATCCAGCAGTCGCCTGGGACAAGGCGACTCCTCCAAAGACAGTCCAACTGTCAGAACATGTGTTGAGAAACGACATAAGATAAAGGTACGTAGAGCTATAGAGTGCTCCGACATGATGCTAAAAATAGTAACACTGCGGTCTGCGCGGCCATCTTGGAAGTGACTCGCTCCAGAGCGCTCAGAGAGTACACATCATAGAGTACACATTCATGATAATCATAAATGTAATCATAAAGTCGGCGTGATATCAGTCATGTATTTGCTTGTGAAAGCTTGTGGCTTTCATGTAACTGCCGCCTAGCAACGAGAGGCAAAGGGTAAAGAGGGTAGGCTATCATAGATTCTATTCGGAAGAGATCAATACATGATTGCTTAAAAATTAGGTATTTTAACAATTTGCATCTGTTTTGTGATTATCGTGACACTTGTGTGTTCTATAGAACTGTATGTCTTATCAGCACATCGAGGATCTTCCACCGGAGGCTTTAGCAAGTACTCGTAGCAACACTGCACTTTACCCTTTGCCGTGCGTTGTTAGGGAACGGTAGCAAGTACCCCGATGACCGACTTCAAGAATATGTAGAAAAAATTTAGAAATGATACTTTCCAAAAGTCATTTGAGCTTAGTGTATTGCATTTCCATTTATATTGTAGGTTCTTGCTGATGTTTTTGCGGAGTATGACGCAGCTGCTGAATCAGAAGCTGCAGAGTTTGTATGTACTAGTTGTGAACATTCACATTATTATCAATCTCATTTATTTAAAATCAGATAAAATCATGCCATCATGATCACTGCTTAAAGTACCAGTATTTGGTTGTTCTTTTGTTCAGAGGAAGAGCTAGCACTAGAGAGTTCACCGGCGTTTTCATGCGCCATTTCCATTGAGTAGAACCAGAGTAGAACAGCCGGTGAACCGCAGCGTGTTCTTCCGCTGACGTCACAGCATGGCCGCGAACCACGGACCCAGTTTTCTTGCGCTGTGCAATTAAAAGTTGGATATTCGCGTAACAACAGCTTCTTTTCACGTAATTATAACAGAAATCTAACATGTTTGCCATGTTGTATAGTTTATTTAAGAAATTGCATAGAGTCATGTTCGTGTCATCAGACCTTTAAAGTAATGACTGACTTATTTCTCTTTACTTAGTTGAGTGGTTCTTGACATAATATGGATTACTACAGTTGTCGAACAGGGCTATTTGTTGTATTTTTATTATTTACTCTTTACTGATTGATGGTGTCAAATGCATTAAGGCGGCAAGAAATTCCATTTTTGACAAGACACACCTGTTAATTGAGAAGCATTCCAGGTGACTACCTCATGAAGCTGGTTCAGATAATGCCAATAGTGTGCAAAGCTGTTATCAAGGTAAATAGTGACGACTTTGAAAAATCTAAAAGATGAAACGTTGGTTTTTTAACACTTTTTTGTTTGCCATATAATTCCATATGTTCCATATGTTATTTCATAGTTTTGATGAGTTCAGTATTATTCTACAATGCAGGAAAGAAACTTAAAAAATAAAAACATTGAATTTGAAGGCGTTTCCAAACTTTTGACTGGTACTGTATTTATTTGTATTTGTAATTGGCATTCATGGTGGACAGCAAACTACGAATTTCATTGTGCAAGAGGACATGTCCTTACTGTAGATATGACAGTAAACACTTTGAACTTGAATACTGCGCAAAAAGGAAGACAAAGCATCAGGTTTGGAGTCTAAATTTCCTTTTTTCTTCGCTTGTATATAGAAACTACATAGCAAGTTGTCTAGCTCCTTAGAGGGGATAACTTATGTCTCTTTCCTCCTTAACTTCATCAAGAAATCTTTTGAAAATGTTCATGTCGTATTTATTTATTTATTTATTTATTTATTTACAGTGTTTTCTTTTTGTTGTCCTTGTCTCATGGATGCAAACGGCACACCTTTTGGTGGATGCTGCCTTTTTCACGGCTGTCTGGGGGACTTGTGTGAATCGTGCAGATCCGATGAGTTTTTTTTCTTTGGGGGGGGGCGGCGTTGGAGTGTCTGATTATAATTTCATCAGAGTAAATTCTGTATTAAAATTACTAAATAAGCAAATGCCGTTAGTCCATGAAACATAGGAAGTATAAGTATGAGAAGAAAACAGTAAATCAGAAAGCTGCGCACGTAAAGCCAATTACGTAACTTACGTTGGACTGATGGAAATCCTTGCGCGTGCAGTGAAGTGCAGCCAGCAGCAGATAATAGCGCGCAGCCAATTGGCATTACGTGAGCAGCTTTCTGATTTACTGTTTTCTTCTCATACTTATACTTCCTATGTTTCATGGATTGTAACGGCATTTGCTTATTTAGTAATTTTAATACAGAATTTACTCTGATGAAATTATAATCAGACACTCCAATCCCCCCCCCCAAAAAAAATCATTGGATCTGCACGATTCACACAAGTCCCCCAGACAGCCGTGAAAAAGGCGGCATCCGCCAAAAGGCGTGCCGTTTGCATCCATGTTGTCTAAACAAGTGAATTTCTTCACTCGAAAATACCTTTTTCTTTTTTCATTTTTTTTAACAATTTCAGCTTGTTCAGTTAGGTCTGTCTGATAAATCATCTGGATAATAAAATTCACTTTCACTGTGCTCAGCTGAGTTGCTCATTTTTCAAAGTAACAATTCAGAGCAAAATGAAAACGGCGGAAGTGAGAGAAAAGGGTCCGGGGCCGCATATGGCTTTTTCAGGACCGGATTCAAAAATCCGTATCTGCCCAGTCGTGTGGCTTTTCCCAATGGTTTCATTAAGAGAGAGCGCGCGTGCGGGTCCGCATGAGTCGTATGATAAATGACTTTATGGCCCATGATTTTTCCGTATCATCATAAGAGCTTACCAAAACACAGGGCTGTCCAGGTCATCTTTCACTGTGTAGTAGCCTTCGTTGTCTTTAATGCTTTTAGTCAGGCCAAAGTCTCCAATCTTCACTGTGCTCTCGTTCTCCACCAGGACGTTCCGAGCAGCCAGGTCTCGGTGGATGTAGTTCCGAGAGCCCAGATAATCCATACCCTGAATTAGACAAAGGCAAGTTAGGAAAAAGGTTAAGGTGTCAGTAGAAAATGTTTTAAGACTGTTATAGCCTAGTAGATTTGACTGGTAGTATATGTACTATATACTAGCTACACTGTACTACTAAACTGTGACCTGATTTACATTACTTCATTAGTTTGTATTCCTTTGTAGTAATTTCCAAATACAGGAAACGTGCTCAGTTAAAAGTTGACTGCCATCAGATTCTATTCTGACTGTTGCACCGAATGACTTTTTGCCCAAAAATCTGTTTTCACAAATTGTGACTTCCAGCTCCAAAAGATAGAACTCACAAACACACTAAGAGGCTGTCCACACGGCAACGGATTCAGGTGACTCTGATAAAATTGTTTATCGTTTCGGCCTGGCGTCCACACGGCACCGGCGATCTGGGTGCCCCAAAACGATATTTTTTGAGAACGGGTTCCAGAGTGGAAAAATCTGTCAACGGTGCCGTTGCGAAGTCGTCTGGATGAGTAGAACGGATTTGTTTACGATGACGTCACAAGCACATGACTAGAACAAGCAGCACTCTCGCTGTTTTGTATGAACCACTGCATTGCATTCACTTTTGTATACAGCTTTTCTTTTAAATAAACAAGTAACTGAACCATTTCTTGAATTTCTTTTTTTATTGGATAAGACTGCTTTTCAAAATGTTCACACACAATATAAAAAGTTATATAAATTATATAAAAATGCTTTTCAAAATGTTCACACACAATAAGAAAATTAAGTTATATAAAACTATGCACACTAATAAAACTAATTTGTACACACAGAAGGCACGATTTCCTCGCGTAGTCGCAGCCATCTTCTTCTTCTTGTTGTTGTGTGCTTGTTCCTGTGAGTGCTTCACGCCGGGTAGAGGAAGGGGTTTATGCGCATGCGTCCTGCTTCTTCTATTGTTCTGGTGTCTCCGATGGGACCGTCTTACAGCGCACGTAGAGGTGTGGCATGTGTATTGCATCGTTTTCAGCAAGCGTTGCGTTGCCATATGTACCTGATATTTTACTGATCCGTTGCCCATGTGGACGCGATTTTTTTTTAATAAAATCTCGTTGCCGTTGTCGTGTGGATGTAGCCTAAATATGGTCATGTGGCCTGAAGAAACCATAACTGTGGCTTAACATTAATTCCCACAGTGGATGTGGCACTCTAGAAGGTTAAACAGCTCTCGTGTCTGAGAGGTATTAGAGTCCCTGACCTGGCAGATTTGGACAGCGTAGCTTAGCAGGGTCTTCAGATTGGTCTGCAGTTTGTTTCTGGGCAAATATTCCTTCAGACTGCCTGCTGGTAAATACTCCATAATGAGTTTGATGGATCTGCCACCTAAAACAAAGCAAAGGCGTAAAGAAAGGCTTCATAAACTTCATGCACTTTATGCTTTTATACAATGGTTTTTCACGTTTAACAATTAGAGATGAAAGTGGAGCAAAGAAAAAAACCCTGAACTTTTGAAAGTCAAACTAAGATATTGGGAGGGGGGCAACGTCCCCAGAAAATATTTTAATAACATAACACGCAAAACCCTGCATTCTAGTGCTTATTTTCACTAAAACAAGTTATAACTTTTAAGCCTTTTTCTTTCATGTACATTCATGATTAACATGTCAAAAATATCAAATTTAATTCCCCTAGTTAATGAGTAATTTTCAGGAGCGCATTTAGAAAACGCGGTGATTTTCCTGCTACACAGTTCATTACTTTGAAAAAAATCAGACAGTTGAAGGTAAACTCAGCAAAATCCGTTAAAAAGTAAAGGTCTGTTAGAGTTTCTAAAGCTTTCAGGTTTCAATGTTGGGGACATCGAGCCTCGTTTATCAATCTTTTAGTAGAGTTGTGCGTTTGCAGAAGCTAAAGTGAACTAAACATTTCCAATTCAGATTTATGCGAGTTGAAGACAATTATTTACATTAGTTCGTATTGTCTGTAAATTTAAACACACCAATGAATAACAAATTTCTCATGTAAATCAGGGCCGTAGCTAGGGTTTTTCAGGTGTGTGTCACACACTGACTGGCAGCCTGAGTGCATTATGTAACAAAAAATAAATTGCCATTGCTAGTTTTAGGCAGCTTAGAAACCAGCTCTTCCATTATTGCTGTTTCTCCCACGTTTTCTTGATGTTGTGTTCTAGAAACGGCACTAAAACTTAGCTTTGAAACCACAAAATGCAACTTTGATGGAAAAAATACATAATAAATTGCTTACCTCTCTTCACGTTGACAGAAGGAGGAAAGTTTTGCTTGTTTTGGCATGGCGAATTATTAACACAAGAGGAAATACTCGTAATTCGCAACTAAAAAGACTGCAGCTACGCTGGCAGCTTGAACATGCTGTCTAGTGCGATTGTGTTGTGCTTGTGCAGAACGGTGTCAGTCCTGCGCGCCTTAGCTCGTGCACCTGAAGGCATGCCTTGCGTGCGCACCTAACGAGCTCTGGCACGCGCGCCGTTAACAAAGAACACCTGTCTTTAATCAATGAACTATGTTTGGGCTATTTAAGGACTGCGCCCAGACAAGGACGATGTGAAGTATCACGCCGCGTCTAGGAACGCGAAAAATCCGAAAAATTAATTTCTCCATTTGGGAAATCCAAAATACTTTCATCTATAAACAATAAAACGCATCCTGATAATGAAATAAGTGTGTTGGTTTGGATTCAGTACCTTCCTCCTGGCAGATGCCTTTGTATTTGACAATGTTCTCATGGTAGAGCTCTCTCAGGATGTCAATTTCACACCACAGATTGCCACTTTGCTCTTCTCGGCTCTCTGGTTTCAGGGACTTTACTGCCACCAGCTCTCCTGTCCGATCTCCGCGTGGGTCATATCGGCACAGCTCCACCTTTCCAAAATGCCCCTGTCACACACACACACACCAAAATTACTTCATTTTACCTGACACAAATGTCACTATCAGAGGTACAGAAGGGAAATTACCTCTCCCAGGTCTCTGATTTTCTTGAGGAATCTCTTCTCAAACACCGTGGGGTCAACCTCTAAGGTGGGTACAGGCTTAATAGAGGGATCTACAAACAAGACACAAGACACATAATGGATTAAGATTCAGAATCATATACACTACCAGCTAAAACTCTGGAAACACCAGCTCACTGAACGCGTTTCTTAATTTTTTACCATTTTCTTGACATTATCAAATGACACAGGATTATACAGTGACCAAGAAAGTATTAGAAAAATACAGTATACAACTATTTTGTACGTTAAATTTTAACAGCATTTGTGATGAAGCTCATCACACTCTTGTGAAAACACATTGTGGTTCAGAAATAAATTTATGCATGAGAATTAACATCGCTATTTACATTTGTCTTCAAGACAATTAAAGAAAAAAAACGTTCAGTCTAGCATGTCCAAACTTTTGACTGGTAGTGACAGAGGTGGACAAAGAACCCAACTTCATTACTTAAGTCAGAGTACAGATCCCGCTGGTCAAACATTACTCCAGTACAAGTGAAAGTTGTCCAGTCAAATTTTTACTTAAGTACTGAAGTACTTGCTTTTAAAAATACTTAAGTATTAAAAGTAAATTTTCTATCAACGCATCATTGTATTATTGCCACAACGCTGAAAAAACCTAATGCTGTTACCAAAGACAGAAATGGGAATTCACAAAATGAACGCATGCTGTGCCATCATGGTGGTTTAACGTTAAGCTAGCTAGTCAGTGAAACTCCACCTCACATGCTAGCAAACTCTTTTCAAACTCGAAATCATATTGGGTACCTAACGTTACTAGAAAAGAAATATTTCTACATTCTGGGTTTTTTTGGCAAGATTACGCTAAAATGTTTTTCTGAAAGGACTTCAGACAAGTTAACATTATTCATATTAGCGTAACTCCGTTTTTACATGCTAACTAATGGTGTCCAAGTTAACTAGCTACGTGTTAACATTAGCCGTGGACAAGGCTACGGCAACGTGGTGGGAAAATCCATAGAAAGTCATGTGACTAACCAGACTGCATAGCTATTGCAACGTTATCGCTAGCTCTAAAAGCACAAACAACTTCGTTGCAAGCTTTCTCTTGGAATAAAACGTTTATATACCTCAATATGCTCCCGCAGGTTGGACGGCGAGGTTTTGTAGGCTGTGATGTGGTTTGTTTTCGGCAAACAAAGCAAACATTTAAAACGAAACGAATCTTTAATCCTTTCAGAAAACTGAAACGTGGGTTCTAGGTATGGCCATGGGTGCGTGCGTTCCCCAGAAGAACCGCCTCCTTCCATTCTGCCATCAGCTGACCGTGGTAAATAACACTGCTGAGAAACCACGGAACTTGATTTTATACAGTCTATGGATGTGACGTGACCCTAGTGATTACTGAGAGGCTGTCTCAGTGTCACCTGCGAAAAAACCATCATGTTTTAGAAGAAAACATAAACTTTCAAAGCTGCTTCATAGAAACGAGGGTCTTGATAGAAATGTAGTGGAGTGAAAAGTACGATATTTGCCTTTCAAATGCAGTGAAGTTACAGTCGTAAGTTTCCAAAAAAAATAAAAAATACTCAAGTAAATGTACTTCGGGGGCGTCGTGGCTCAGGTGCATAAGGCGCCATACCATGAATCCGGGGACCCGGGTTCGATTCCGACCTGAGGTAATTTCCCGATCCCTCCCCGTCTCTCTCTCCCGCTCATTTCCTGTCTCTAAACTGTCCTATCCAATACAGGTGAAAAAAGCCCAAAAAATATCTTTTTAAAAAAAAAGTACTTCATTACTGTCCACCTCTGGTACTGACTGTTTAAGAAAAGTATTTTTTTTTTTTTTTTTTTTACAGTTTCACTGAAATAAGAAATGGAATTTTTAGCATTACTACTCAATTTTGTAAATCTCATTTCAAACCACAAGGGGTCAGTGTTTTAAACAGCTGGAGGACGAGGAAAAACTTGAGTCACTAACAGGAATTCACACTCACTCCTCAAAATAAATATCCTTTGATATTTTACAGGAATAAAGTTTACCTCTCTTTTACCTCTGTTTAGGGAGTTATGAGTAAAGCCATAATGTTAAGAAGTAGAGTTAGCTCAGGAATTACTGTAGTTTAGTCCATTACAGCAACAGAGGATCAGGGGATTTTTCTAGGCTTGTGAAAATTTTTAAACATCACATGATTTCTGAAGGTCAGCACACTTTTCACTCATCTTCCCTATGTCAAAAAAAAAAAGTCTCAGGGTCTTGGTGTCACTTTATGTTTAGAACCTAGTGAAACAGGAAGTTGTAGATGACTGCTTACAAGTTCCTCAGGTTACCTTAATAAAGTAAAAATCAAAATGGAAGCAAGCTTCAGTTACACTTTGTTCAAATAACAGTGAGACATGCCTTTGGTATTATTAATAAGGATAATATTCCTTAGAATAAATTTACTTCAATTAATGATATTTCTCTCATCTTCAGTGGGATTAATCTAATAAACCAAACCAATCTAATAAAAAAAAAAATTTAAGCTATCTTTACCAAGGGTGCCAATAACTTTGGAGTATTTTCCCCACAGTACTCTGAATCTACTAATTAACTTTCGTTTTCATGCAGTCGAGCTCACCAATAGCCTAATAATTGGTTAATTTGTCGTGAGCAGGTCTTACTCTGTTTTTCCACCATGTCAATGTCTCGGACGATGGCCCTGAAGAAGGGTCTTTGGTGAGGGTCGTAGGTCATGCAGTGGGTCATGAGATTGGCAAGCTCCTCGCAGTCTGGTGTGGCTAAGTGACACTGAGCTGCGTAGAACCTCTCCTTCTGCTCAGAGAGAGAGAGAAAACCCCACAACAACAGGGCTAAACAGTGAGAAAACTTTCCAATAGCCTGGGTATATTTCTGTGTATATAGAGCATTTGCCTGTGTGTGTTTACCTCGGTGAGTTTCTTGTCTTTCAGAGGAATTTCTCCGTTATAGCATATCTCCCACAGAGTTGTGCCAAAGCCCCATTTATCTGCTGCTACACTCAGGTTAGTGGTATCCTGTACACATTCAGGAGCGATCCATGGAATCCTGTCCACGCACTCTGTACAAGTACAAACAGGCACAGTTTATTATGTCAACAATTTGTTACAATCACCCTGGAAATTGGCGTTTCCCTTGAAAATAAGTGTAACAACGGACAGAAATGGAAGATTAGCAATTAAAAAAAAAAATCCTCTATTGTAGGCAACAGAGCTGTAACTAGCAACAATAATGCTGGTTTCACCCAATTTGTACAAGCAGCTGCTAGAAAGTGAATTAACTCATCTCATCTCATTATCTCTAGCCGCTTTATCCTGTTCTACAGGGTCGCAGGCAAGCTGGAGCCTATCCCAGCTGACTACGGGCGAAAGGGGGGTACACCCTGGACAAGTCGCCAGGTCATCACAGGGCTGACACATAGACACAGACAACCATTCACACTCACATTCACACCTACGGTCAATTTAGAGTCACCAGTTAACCTAACCTGCATGTCTTTGGACTGTGGGGGAAACCGGAGCACCCGGAGGAAACCCACACGGACACGGGGAGAACATGCAAACTCCGCACAGAAAGGCCCTCGCCGGCCACGGGGCTCGAACTCGGACCTTCTTGCTGTGAGGCGACAGCGCTAACCACTACACCACCGTGTCGCCCCGTGAATTAACTCACTATAAATAATTTTTAAAATACATGTCATATCATTTAACATAACATGCTTATCATCCTGTCTCTCTCTTTTTTTTTTTTTAAATAAAATAATCAGGTCAGTTGCGACGTGTCCAGGGTGTACCCCGCCTTTCGCCCGTAGTCAGCTGGGATAGGCTCCAGCTTGCCTGCGACCCTGTAGAACAGGATAAAGCGGCTACAGATAATGAGATGAGATAATCAGGTCAGGAAGTTTTATATAAGATCTCATGACTACTAAAATTAACAATTTCTCCATTTTGGATCTTTTGTGCTGCAATGCCAGGCCTTTCAGAGATTCATACAGCCACACTAATCGACCAGGCAAATTTAGGTGTCAAAGTTCACCAAAGGTGTGACATTCTGCAGACAAAACAATAATAGTACATTTTTTTAAAAATTATATAATTTATTTCAAATTTCAAAAGCAGCATGCAAATGTTACAAAGGCGCAGCTCAGACTTGTGTACGTACGTACATTAATAATCCATACCTGCCAACCTTGGAAAAAAATTTTGAGTAGCAACTTATCGTGGCGGTGCAGCGCAGCACGGCGTGAGGTCAGGCACATTTGCTGATCAGTATTGATTGTAATGAGTGAGCATGTGAACAATGTATTACTAAGCACAGAGTTCCCACTCACCACCATATCTAGTTATTCAACATACAAGCAGACTATGAAGAAAACAAGAACTCTTAATGAAAAGGCATGAATATATTTCCAATGCTTTCACCAAGACATTTGGCACAAGGCAACTGTGCCCCAAAAATATGTCCTTTATACAGACCTTAAACTTAAAGATAAGGGATAAATGTACTGCCTTTGGCATATTGTGTCTTAAATACATTGGGAATTATAAACAACAAAGAATCCCAAATAGCATGCTATGTCCCTTTTGACATTTAGCATTATATTGTATAGATAACAGAAAAACCAAAGGGCTATAGCCTATGTCTTTTAAAACAGACGCCCGCAGTCTGCAAAACACACACACACACACTAAATCCTTTTTTCATAAATTTAGTTTTGACCATAAAAGAGATTCTGTTGCTCCTCGCTACACTAAACATCGAAAGTGAATATTCCAGAGTACCTATATAAATATATTTTTTTCAATATTAATATTTAGTAAATGCAAACTGATAACCACACTTACAGAAAAACTTACTGAAAATAAATTATAGGCTACTCTGGCCTATCCAATAACATAGCCTTTATAATATTCACTGACCTGGCCTAATTTGGAAAAAAATAATGGCCTATGTATATAAATGCAAGCATTTCTATGTTAGCAATATTATTACCTGTATTTCCTTGATGGTTAATGTCAAAATCATAATTGCACACTGTGCAAAACGCATGATTAGGCAGTTTAGAGGGGCGGAGGCATGGCCATTGATCTTGATACTTCGTTAGGAACTTCTGAGGGGCATAGACTCGCTTCTTTTTAGATTTGCTAACCTCTCTCTGTCAGTATCCTCATCTGACGTCATGTGTATTATTAACTGCAAGGCACGCACATACACAAAACACACATCATCCACTACACGCACTTACGTGAAAACACTTCGTGCGCTGCTCATTGAATCTCACATGCACGAGTAGCCTAGTTCAGAAGATTTTAACGCGTCTATCGATTGACTGGATGGAAACGTCAGTAGGCTACTAGATTTTCACTTTAGGCTATGCAATATTTTTTGGATTGAGAAGCCTGGGTCAAATATCAAAACAAGCTGGAACAAATATTTCCTTCAGATAAGGCGGAACACTGCGCTTTGAACTCTGACGTTAGAACGGTTGTCCTTGCTTTATTCACAATACCCTTGCCCTGCCCATTTACCTTCAAAACGGTGTTTAGCACCGTCCTCCCTTGTAAAACCAGTCACAGTATGAAGATCGACCGAGAGGGATGAAAATCAATGTCGTTACTTTCGTTTTGACGGCTCCTCGGCTCTCCGCTTCGCCTCATAGCCTAGGCCTATTTGAAGAGTTTAAAACTAGCGCTGTGATTGGTCGAAGTCTTCTTTTCTCTACAGGTTGCTGGTCAATGCGGTTACACCCACAGACGAGTTGCCTAGTGCGCGAACGCACAGACAGTTGAACCGGAATATTAAAGATCTTTCTAGAGGTCTGCGCTGGACAGAATTTTCAGTCCCGCTCCCGCAAAGAATGATGATTTTCAGTCCCGCTCCCACCTGCCATATTTTGTCCCGCTCCCAAATCCCGCATGATGCAGACGTTCGCGTTATTTCTCACGAAAGTTCTTGTCATTGGCTTGGGGAATTAAACATGCTGAGCTTAGCTGAGCTCTCCACTGACCGATCCTTCACCTAGCGCACGGAGCGAGGGTGCGCGTTGCCAGGCGGCATGCGCAGCTGAGGCTTTACAGAGATACCCAACACACCTACCAAAATCTACAGTGGATATTAAGAATATTGTACATAGCTTATATGTCACTCCTCACATTTACATTCTAGGAAATACAAGTAGGCCTATAAGAAATTAATATAATTTAAAGACACAGCGTGATGGTGCCCCGCCCCCTACTTTGAGTGGATTTGAGCATAAATATCTACAGCTCACGTTCAGGGCTGCGTTTCCCAAACAACCAACCAAGTTAGCATTAAACCAATATGGTACGATGCAAGTTTGAACTAACTAACATCCAAAAAACGACTGTTTCCCAAAGCTGTAGTACCAACTTGGTCTGAACCAAGTTGATTTGAACCAACACAGTTCAAACCACGATGTTTTCAGATGTGTTCGGATGGTCTCGTTTATTGTCGGAATTCAGAGAAACAACCCGAAGTTGGCTGACAGTGCGAACGGCATTTCACCATTAAATGACCGTTAAGCCAAATTTGGTGCGTCCATAATCTTCCCCTGATGCTTGCAACTTGGTGTAGATGTTCATTTAGACTAATATAAAATTGCAATACCCCTCATTTGGAAATCACGTGTAAACAAAAGGCATCTCCATAAATTAAAGCATCATATACTAGTTTTGGCTATAAGGCTATTTGCCCTGATTAAAAATAGCTAAGCAAACTGCTGTGAGATGGCACAGATAACGTTATGTAGATCTACATGTTGTGTATTTATAGGTGGCATTGTTAGGTTTATTGTAAGTTTATTGTTTAGACGTTGACATTCTGCTGACACATTCCAAGTTGAGCGCTGCATGCGCTCATGATTGACAGCTCTCACTTTGATTGACAGCTCTCACTTTGCGCACTCGCACTCCCACTTTCTTTTTAAAGCAGCACTTCTGAAGCACTGTGAGCTTCACCAGAGGAGCTCTGCTCTTCTGCCACGATCGGAGATCTCAAACACGGAAGAGCGGAAAGGAATCGGAAACGTACGCGAGATTAGACCACATCCGCAAATTTAGGCATCTTAAAATGTTTTTATTAATGCCAAATAAAATATCCAGCACAAATTATATATGATAGACATAAATTAATAATTTATAAATTTTATTTTAAACACGTTTTTAGTTAGCGGGACTGCAGCTTATCACCTCCCCCTCCCGCCCAAAATAAGCTTTCAAAATTTGCCCCGCGCCGCACTGCTTTGCGTTGGGTCCCGCGGGAGTGCAGAGCTCTACTTTGAACTCAAAGCCATCAATGGCTTTTTGCGTATTTTGAAGTGTTAAATCGTAGCAGCGTAGTTTGATGTCTAAATGCGTATCTGCTACGCAAAATGCGTAAAGGTTGGCAGGTCTGATAATCTAAAATTTGGCTGGATATATATACACACACACACACACAATAAAACTATACAGAAATCCGAAATTGTGTTAAAAAAAATCAGAATATGTAAACCTATAAATAAAAGATTTTTAAAAAATCAAAACCTATCCTAATTTAGAGCTTAAAAAGTCAAAAACAAAATAAGTAACTTGAAGTTATTTGTTCGGCCATATTCTCTCATATAATGTCTACATTATTAATATCGAAAGTCCTTCTAATTGTTCTTGATCCTGTCGAACAGAGTAGAGCCGAGTGAAGAAGCCGCCCTCAGCCGTGACACCGTACTCGCATAGTCCTCGCCCTTTTTAATTGCTAGTAGCTCGGCAAGTCTGTTGTGGTACTTTTTACATTCCTCCACCATTCCACCTGTTGTGCTGAATACCAGTGGTGTCAACGTACCTGGCTCGATTTCCACAACCATGCTAGCATACTGGCATTTGTTTTCATTCTTGTGTTGTCGGTAGGCTTGCTTGGGGCTCAGGTCTCTGTATGAGCCTGCATTTGGGTGACACACCTGGATGTCAAAGAAAACCCGTGAGCATGGATGTCTAATTGAGCAAAGGGCTCTGTTTGCGCACCCGTTCAGGCTTTGTCCTGTAATCTCCTGCAGTACCGGTTCTATTTCAACATCATTACACACCATTTTTAACATCTCTGCCTCTGAATCACAGCTTTCATTATGGCACTGGATGATAAAAACCGGCCTGCCGGCAAATCATTGCATGATCTGCCTTGAGCAAGTCCCCACATACGAATGTTTTTGGTACGTCGGAGAATTCCCAATTATATCTAAGCTTAAATGGCGTCCCTGAATTCTCGCTCGTTTAAACTGAAGTCCAGGTTCTTGATAGGGATCACCCGTAACCAGTTCGATGCACCCTTCTCCGAGTATTAATCATCTCATCTCATCTCATTATCTCTAGCCGCTTTATCCTTCTACAGGGTCTCAGGCAAGCTGGAGCCTATCCCAGCTGACTACGGGCGAAAGGCGGGGTACACCCTGGACAAGTCGCCAGGTCATCACAGGGCTGACACATAGACACAGACAACCATTCACACTCACATTCACACCTACGGTCAATTTAGAGTCACCAGTTAACCTAACCTGCATGTCTTTGGACTGTGGGGGAAACTGGAGCACCCGGAGGAAACCCACGCGGACACGGGGAGAACATGCAAACTCCGCACAGAAAGGCCCTCGCCGGCCACGGGGCTCGAACCCGGACCTTCTTGCTGTGAGGCGACAGCGCTAACCACTACACCACCGTGCCGCCCAGTATTAATCATAATAATTATTAATAATAATAATAATAATAACAAGGAGAGTGCTCTGAGAGCACAATATCTCCTGCTAGCAACTATATCTATGCTATAAGGCCATAACTCTGGTAAAATGCGACTGAATTGAACGAAATTACAATATGTGTATTATTAACATATAACAAAGAATCCAGTCAAGTTTCGTGAAATTCCTCCACAAATTGTGAGAGGAGTTGATTTCAGAAGGAAAACACACTCATGAAATTGTCAAAGTATAATTTCGTTAATCAAAGGCTGTAACTCTGGTAAAAATGACCGAATGTAACAAAATTACAATATGCATATTACCAACATATAACAAAGAATTCTGTCAAGTTTCGTGAAATTCCTCCAAAAACTGTGAGAGGAGTTGATTTCAGAAGGTGAGTACCCTTCCCAGGACGGACGGACGGACGGATGGAAATCACCACGACATAATCCCCCTTCGGGCCTTTCGGGCAGTGGGGGATTTATAAAAAAAAAAAAAAAAAAGAACAAAAAAAAACCTCTTTTCCCATCAGTCAAACAAAACCTGGTTCGGAAGCCCAACTGTAATACTAGAAGAGTATTACAGTTTTCGCAAAAAGTGTGCAATTTGTTTAGTTTCCTTTTGGACTGAAAGAAAGGCCCTGTTTACAGCATTGCATTTCAAGCTCTCAGCATTCTGCTCCTGTCTCTCACAAACACACAAAACCAGTCTTTCCTCGAAGAGTGCTGTTTGGGAGGAGCATTTTGGGTCACGGTGGTTGAGTATCAAGTAGCTGGATGAGGGCCAGCAGAATTCCTGTTACACAAATCTGTTCCCTCACATTCCACAACTGCAGCACACATCTTCATCGTGTATGCAACAGAACACACGCCACGTTAATCTGTCGCATGGGCGTCGGTCATAAAACAAAAACCGACATTAGCTTTACGGTGTGTTAATATGAGATATGTGCAGCAGGTAACTGTATTTAACAGTATGTAAGAGATCTGTAGCCCTCAAGGTAATAATGTTGTTCATCTGTCATATCGACGACGATCACTTTGTCATCCTAGGGCTGGGAGGTTGGCCTGTGAGTCCTCAGGTGGCTGATTAGGCCAATCCGGGCGCGAAAAGTCTTGTTGCAGTGTGGACAGGGGAGGTGGGTGATATCATCTGGAGGGGTTCTGCTGCGCTCCTTCCTGGCCTGTCTCTTCTGTTGAGCTGTGGCAATGCGTGATTCCTCATGGATGACAGCTCTCTGACGGGTTAGGTGTCGCCATTCGGGTCGGTCAGTGGGATTTTGTTCCCATGTGTTGAAGTCTATTCCAAAGTTTTCAAAGAAGCTTTCAGTGAGTCTTTGAAGCGCTTTTTCTGACCAACACGGAGCCGGGCACCTTTTTCAAGTTCACAGTAGAATAATAGCTATAATAATTTAAAGCTAGCTGTATGTTTCACGGGGTGGGACGGTGGTGTAGTGGTTAGCGCTGTTGCCTCACAGCAAGAAGGTCCTGGGTTCGAACCCAGCGACCGGCGAGGTCCTTTCTGTGTGGAGTTTGCATGTTCTCCCTGTGTCTGCATGGGTTTCCTCCGGGTTCTCCGGTTTCCCCCACAGTCCAAAGAACATGCAGGTTAGGCTAATTGGTGGTTCTAAATTGACCGTAGGTGTGAATGGTTCTGTGTCAGCCCTGCGATGATCTGGCGACTTGTCCAGGGTGTACCCCGCCTCTCGCCCATAGCCAGCTGGGATAGGCTCCAGCATGCCCGCGACCCTGCACAGGATAAGCGGCTACAGATAATGGATGGATGTTTCACACTTTTACGCTGTTTGGGTTTAAATAAATAAACAAACACATACTTAAGAGCCTTTGTTTGGATAATTTCTGCAGTGATTGATTAATACAGGGCTTTTCAAAGAACGTACCCAGAGTTCTTCGGGGGGGGCGCAACGTGAGGAAAAATAAACCAGAATAAGTTACTATTGCGGACATTTAGCGAACTTCAGCTAGCCTTTGCCGGAGACAAAATGGATCGATTTTTAGTACCTAAAGCTACAGTGAGTGAGGAGACAGAGTCTGGGCCAAGCAAAAAAACAGAGCCTCCAGGATGTTGCGATTTGCAACTTCAACGCAAATTCAACCAATCCCCGCGAATTCAGGGCGGTGTTGCAATTATATCCAATCACCGCAACTTTCCCGCAAATTTGACCAATCATTGGCGTCGTCTTGAGGTGACGTCGACAAACTACCTTCCGCCTTACTTCCGTGTATACGTTCAAGAGAAGCAGCATGCGCGCAGTGTTGCCAGATTGGGCGGTTTCAATTGCATTTTGGCAGGTTTTGAACATATTTTGGGCTGGAAAACGTCAGCAGTATCTGGCAACACTGCATGTGCGAGTCAGTGTTTATACAGGCTTAAATTCTGCTGAAAGTGTGTTATGTTTACAGTGAAGGACTGTGTGCACTTTACATTATTTTTTTACTTAATACAAGAAATTAATGGATGCCAACATTTTTGCCAAAATGGTATTTTATTTTCCATTGTTCAGGCAGCTTCAGCATCATAATGTGAGATTCTGTTCAAATTGTTTTTTTTCTTCTATGAAGCCTGAGCCATTTATTTTATTAGTTTATAATTATTGTTTAATTTAGTCTTCAGGAGAGACTGCCTGCACACAGTACTAGTATTAATAGTTTTTTTTCTTACATGAAAGCTGAGGCATTTATATTATATTTTAAGGTAACTTCATGTTGTGCTGTGAGGTTCTCTGCACTTTAACTTTTGAACCAACAGGTGCATTTGGATAAGTAAAGCCGATTTTTCTGCATTTTTGTAGTCCTGGTAATCTTTTATATTGGTAAAGTTGTTTATAGGACCATTTCTCAGTGTCTTTGTTTTTTAATCAATAGTTTTTCAGTAATAACTTAATATTTAACATATCACTTAATTTTAATCACAAAAAGAGAAAATCGCAACAATTTCTCGCAACTTTCACTTCCTCCCGCAATGTAATCGCAACAAAAACCTAAAAAAAACCACCGCAACTTTCATCGCAATTTTTTGGAAAACCCCCGCAACATCAGACATTTTAGCCCGCAACAATCACAAAAAAGGCCCGCGGAATCCTGGGGGGGACTGAAAAAAGAAGGAAGTATGACCACGATTATTTAAAGTTTGGATTTTCATGGACTGGATCTGAAGATGCTCCACTGCCACAGTGTGTTGTCTGCCAAGAGGTGCTAGCTAACGATGCTATGAGATGTTTAAAATGTGTAAAACAAGATGTTTTAAAAAGCACAGATGTTTAAAATGTGAAAAATAAAAAATAAAAATGTGTGTACAACAACCATTTTTTAAAAATACGAATGGAACATTAAGTATAGCAACAACAAAAATTGTAAGGGGGGCGCTGTTGTTTATTTGCTCTCCGAGGGGGGGCTGACTCTCCCACACTTGGAAAACCCCTGGATTAATACATTTCAGCTGGCAACAATTCTTTTAACCCTAACTGATGCAGTGAGTAGTTTCTCATTTCTTGAACAACCATGTCAGAAGATGTGTCCGGTGGTTGTGGAAAAGACGTTACTGTGTTTCAGCAGGGTCAGAAGCCTTGGAACCCAATGTAGCCAGCTCAGCATGACATTTGTTTTAGGCCTTTTAGTTCATATACACAATGATACATGAATAATTTGTCATATGAGGAACGGCGAGGCACTTACCCTCTCGGGTTAGCACGGTGATGGGGATGCCAGGGTCACTAAGCTTGATGAAGGGACCGCCGTCGCTGTCCAGTCCGTCTCGAGCCAAAAGAATGTTCTTAGCACAAACATACCCATGCACAAGCTTCTTATCCTCCTACAGGACACACAAACACAACAGTTAATTCAGTAAGCTAACACAGATCAGGTCAAAGCAAAAAAAAAAACCACACAAATTTGACAAAGCTGGAAGTTATAACAACAGTTCCTCATATTATAAGTTAATCCACAAGTATAGCGATGAGAGGAGGGAGGTCATTTTTTAAAAACAGCATGAGCGTGCAGTACATTTGTTTTCTGTTCCGTATTATAAAAGACATGACAAATCATATGAAAACGACATGCAAAGGGTAAGACGTAGTCTGGCTAACGCGACAAAGCTCTACAAGCTATTGGTCTGGCCAAGATATTAAGCCCAACCGTTTCCCAGAGCCCGTGGTTGACCCGCCTCCCTGAAATGCCTCAGTTTGCTACTGGTCGAAGCCAGAAAAGGCTGTGACGAAGCTTAAACCAATCACATCACTCTTTCCTCTGACGTATGTGACGCGACGGGGCTAACTGGTAGATTAAACTCTTACCGAAGCCGGTCGGGAGCAAGGCGAAAACGTCCTTCCTTTCAATAAATACCTCCAGGGCTGCTCTTTGCTCCGTTTTCAATGAGAACTTCCCGTTGAATGCTTTCAATACAGCATCTATGCGTAATAGATGCGGAAGCGTGAATGAAGCGCTTCCGGCATAGATTCTGTAAACAATCTATGGCTTCTGGTCGCAGTTCTACTACGTCACTGCCTTGAACACGCCTCTACCCAGGGCCGTTGGAGATGCTCAAAGTTGATTGGTTCCCGATTTTTCGGGAGCTTGGAAGAGCTGTAGATAGCTTGCCTGGCCAGACTAAGCTCGCAACAGGCCCTCGTGTTGCGTCACGCTTAGGATGGGCGGGCCCAGGCTAGGTAAGACGCATTTTGTTTCACATAAGGACAACAGGGAATGGAAATCATAACCATAGCATGATGTATTTCCAAGTGAAAAAAAAAATAAAAATCACAGTCTTTAAGCCGGACAGGACATTAAATAACGACACGACATGAATCAGCAAATGTAAAATGTGATTCATCTTCAGTAATTGCTTTATTCTGGTCAGGGTCCTGGTGAATCTGGAGCCTATTCCGGAAATACTGGGCGTAAGTCCATTACAGGGCACCATGTGTACACGCGCATACACACACCCCTTCACCCCGAGGGGAAATTTAGTCATCACTGGCACAATTTTTGAGTGTTGGGAGGAAACCACAGACCTTGGAGTAAACTTCATGAGCTCAGGATTGAACCGGTGATCCGGAAGCTGTGATTCGTCAACGCTACCCACTGCACCACCAACTACCAGATAAAATTATTGGCTAATATTTTTTTCCGCTGCCCATGAGAGGTGACTTGGTGACTGGATAAAATACTCAATAATTCTGATAGATGATGATGAAAAAAGAATGAACCAAAAGTAATGTGCGTAACATAAAGAGGGACAATAACTAAGGAAAAATGTTCAGATTTCAACTTCAATAAACACCGTGTGAAAAAGCAGCATCTGTATTTTCCGTTATGCAGAGGAATTGCTTAAAAAAAAAAGCAGAATTGCACCAAAAAAGGAGAAAAAAATGATCAAACACCCACTACTGCTGCACTGAGATTAAGACGAAGGAAATTAATAAGTTTTGTATGAAGACTGTCTCAAACATGTTGAGAATTTTAGATAACACTGCCTACACATGGACACTTCCATCCCACACTGCACCCACCACCAGTGTCTGAAAGATAGCATTTAAAAATAGTAATGGGCTTTCCATTAAATAAGTAAAACTTGATTTACTAGGAACAGCCCGGTTTGCTTGTGAAAAAATGTATTTTTGCAAAAAAACAAAAAATGACTGCAATTGCCCACTGTAATGACAGGAACTTTAATCAAGGACAAAGCGGGACGTCCTGGAGGTTCCTGATCTCATGCTCATCTCTCATTCTCATTATCTGTAGCCGCTTTATCCTGTTCTACAGGGTCGCAGGCAAGCTGGAGCCTATCCCAGCTGACTACGGGCGAAAGGCGGGGTACACCCTGGACAAGTCACCAGGTCATCACAGGGCTGACACATAGACACAGACAACCATTCACACTCACATTCACACCTACGCTCAATTTAGAGTCACCAGTTAACCTAACCTGCATGTCTTTGGACTGTGGAGGAAACCGGAGCACCCGGAGGAAACCCACGCGGACACGGGGAGAACATGCAAACTCCGCACAGAAAGGCCCTCGCCGGCCACGGGGCTCGAACCCGGACCTTCTTGCTGTGAGGTGACAGCGCTAACTACTACACCACCGTGACGCCCTGATCTCATGCTTATTACCAATAATTCTTTTAACCAACAGGTTTGGGCATCTTATGGTTTCATTTACAAAAAGAAACAGATAGTCTCTGGAGTTGGGAAACATCTTTTTGCCCGTTTTCTCCCATACTTAACAGAGATGTGATTACTCTGTTAAATTATTGTCATGATGTCAACCATGGCTGCACTTGACCAAAAGCGTTATACATGTTAGTGTTTTATTCGACAATTCAGTATGTGTTTACCAGATAACTGAGGGCGCTTGCCAGCTGTTTGGCCACCTGGAACTTCCAGGAAGTGCTGAGAGGAACAGTCTCTCTGCGCATGAACAGATCAAGAGGACCCAACTGCACAAACTCCTCCACCATAATATCTAGATGAAGACAGACAGAATAAGACTCAACCTTTATTAGGCTGAAATCATACAGAAAATACACACCCTTTTCATTCCTCTTACACACCCACACACACTTGTTTTGCCTCCAGGCTACTTGTGTTTTTCAGGAAGTACAACTTTAATTCAGGTTATATCAGTTCATTTTCCAATAAAAACACATTTGATTGTATAAGAGTGTTATCACTTTACACAATTAGAGATTTTTATTGGGCTAAAACTGCTTCCAAAAAAGGAAAACGGCTTCAGTAGATAACCAGAAACAATTATAAACTGTCATTAAAAAAAAAACAAAAAAACAACTATACACACACAGACAGCCAAACACACAAACAAACAGACAGACAGACACACAGACAGATGCACACACAAAGACAGACACTCACACACACACAGACACAAACAGACAGACACACACACACAGACACGCACGCGCGCACACACACAGACAGACACACACACAGACACGCACACAGAGACACAGACAGACACAGACACTCACAGACACACAGACACACAAAGACAGACACACACAGACACGCGTGCACACAGACACACACATACAAACAGACAGACACACATGCACACACACACACACACACACACACACACACACACGCACACAGAGAGACACAAACAGACACACACAGACAGACACACACAGACAGACAGACACACACACACGCGTGCACACAGACACACACACATACAGACAGACACACGCACAGACACACGCGCGTGCACACAGACACACACACACAAACAGACAGACACACGCACAGACACACGCGCGTGCACACAGACACACACACATACAAACAGACAGACACACGCACAGACACACGCGCGTGCACACAGACACACACACATACAAACAGACAGACACACGCACAGACACACGCGCGTGCACACAGACACACACACATACAAACAGACAGACATGCACAGACACACGCGCGTGCACACAGACACACACACATACAAACAGACAGACACATGCACAGACACAGACACACACACACACACACACAGACAGACAGACACACAGACAAATGTGCTGTACTCACTCTCCTGGTGACGTACACACACTCCATATAGCAAGGCAATGTGTTTGTGTGAGACCTGTCGCATCATGCTGGCTGTCTCAAAGAAGGCCTAGAGACCAAGTGAGAGAAGGAGGTTCATTTAATAACATGGGACAGAGAGACAGGATGAGAGAGACCGACAGAGAGGGAGGCGAGTCATTCTCACCAGAGATATGTCCCTGTGTCCAGAGCCGAGCACTTTCAGCACCACCTTCACCTCCTGGGATGCGTAGTAGCCCCCCAAATCATCCTCATCCTCACTTTTCATCTTCAGCACACCTGCATAGATGTTGGTTCTGGTGCCCAGACCCAAGTGTTCTCCCTAAACACCAGACCAACAAAATTAGCCGTTGATTTCTGCAGAAATCACTCAGTGCAGTTACAAAGCAAATGTAAAAATGATTTTAAAAACCGAGGCAAAATAAATGCTCCACTGTGTGCTGCGCAGTCCCATGTGAATATGCTAAAACGTGGCAGGTAAAATAGTGTATTAACTAGTTATTTTCTTATTGCCGTTTTGCAGTGGCCTTTATTTTAGTGTTTCCGCACACAGTGGAGTGCCATTATAACACAGTAGCTGGGATTCAAAGAATCTGACCGCGTTATGAGTGAATCCGTGTTATAGCGGTATGGAAAATCCGGCATGGCTCAAGTAGAAAACATTCTAGACTATGTATGTTATTTAAATAAATTTTATTTGCATGTATATACATATATAAAATTCATTCTTTACAAAACTTGTTTTTTCTATCGTGACATCCTATGTTTGCACTGCAAGGTATTAAAAATACAAGTTTTGGCTTGCTCTGAACAATTATGAGCATACTTCTCGCCAGCATAGTAGCACTGCCAAGTTAATTATATTGTTATAAAATAACAATAGCAGTGAGAAGACCATGGACAATCATGTAATAATTAACGTCATGTAATAACAAGTAAACTAGAAGTGTTCAAAGAAGAGAACAGTGATTATCGTGCAACGAGCACAGTTCAGCCATAGCGCATAACATTAGCGAAGAAGTCTGTAACTTTAGTTTGTTGAAATCTCATGCGGGCCTGTAGTCGGACCAAACGAAGCATGTTTCGTAGCTGCGTGACGTCCACCGTAGAAGGACCACTGCATTCAAACCATTTTAACACATTTTCAAGTAACTCTTCTTCCGAGTCTGAGACTGCTGAGTTCTCGAATGCAGCTGCATAAACTTAAATTTAAATTCTGGGAGCCATGAGCTGACCCTGTTACAACGGTTTTTGTGTAATAGCGATCCGTATTATAACGGCACTCCACTGTACCTGCTGTTTGCACACTTTATACATTGCACACACAGCACATACACTTCCACCCAGATTAATGGATAATTTATGAATTATGCATCCATATTCTTGGATACTGAAAGTTTATTTTTCTGCCCTGTGTATAGTTTGTACGTGCATTTTTTTTTGTATATAATATTTAGCAGATGTTACATGTTCATACATGTCCAGTATTTTGTTAGTGAACCTACCACAAGAATTTCAGTACAGTGGTGCTTGAAAGTTTGTGAACCCTTTAGAATTTTCGATATTTCTGCATAAATATGGCCTAAAACATCATCAGATTTTCACACAAGTCCTAAAAGTAGATAAAGAGAACCCAGTTAAACAAATGAGACAAAAATAACTTACTTGGTCATTTATTTATTGAGGAAAATGATCCAATAGTACATATCTGTGAGTGGCAAAAGTATGTGAACCTTTGCTTTCAGTATCTGGTGTGACCCCCTTGTGCAGCAATAACTGCAACTAAACGTTTCTGGTAACTGTTGATCAGTCCTGCACACCGGCTTGGAGGAATTTTAGCCCATTCCTCCGTACAGAACAGCTTCAGCTCTGGGATGTTGGTGGGTTTCCTCACATGAACTGCTCGCTTCAGGTCCTTCCACAACACTTCCATTGGATTAAGGTCAGGACTTTGACTTGGCCATTCCAAAACATTAACTTTATTCTTCTTTAACCATTCTTTGGTAGAACGACTTGTGTGCTTAGGGTCGTTGTCTTGCTGCATGACCCACCTTCTCTTGAGATTCAGTTCATGGACAGATGTCCTGACACTTTCCTTCAGAATTTGCTGGTATAATTCAGAATTCATTGTTCCATCAATGATGGCAAGCCGTCCTGGCCCAGATGCAGCAAAACAGGCCCAAACCATGATACTACCACCACCATGTTTCACAGATGGGATAAGGTTCTTATGCTGGAATGCAGCGTTTTCCTTTCTCCAAACATAACGTTTCTCATTTAAACCAAAAAGTTCTATTTTGGTCTCATCCATCCACAAAACATTTTTCCAATAGCCTTCTGGCTTGTCCACATGATCTTTAGCAAACTGCAGATGAGCAGCAATGTTCTTTTTGGAGAGCAGTGGCTTTCTCCTTCCAACCCTGCCATGCACACCATTGTTGTTCAGTGCTCTCCTGATGGTGGACTCATGAACATTAACATTAGCCAATGTGAGAGAGGCCTTCAGTTGCTTAGAAGTTACCCTGGGGCCCTTTGTGACCTCGCCGACTATCACACGCCTTGCTCTTGGAGTGATCTTTGTTGGTCGACCACTCCTGGGGAGGGTAACAATGGTCTTGAGTTTCCTCCATTTATACACAATCTGTCTGACTGTGGATTGGTGGAGTCCAAACTCTTTAGAGATGGTTTTGTAACCTTTTCCAGCCTGATGAGCATCAACAACGCTTTTTCTGAGCTCCTCAGAAATCTCCTTTGTTCGTGCCATGATACACTTCCACAAACGTGTTGTGAAGATCAGACTTTGATAGATCCCTGTTCTTTAAATAAAACAGGGTGCCCACTCACACCTGATTGTCATCCCATTGATGGAAAACACCTGACTCTAATTTCACCTTCAAATTAACTGCTAATCCTAGAGATTCACATACTTTTGCCACTCACAGATATATAATATTGGGTCATTTTCCTGAATAAATAAATGACCAAGTATAATATCTTTGTCTCATTTGTTTAACTGGGTTCTCTTTATCTACTTTTAGGACTTGTGTGAAAATCTGATGTTGTTTTAGGTCATATTTATGCAGAAATATAGAAAATTCTAAAGGGTTCACAAACTTTCAAGCACCACTGCATATACATTTTCCATGTGTCAACTGCTCAAATGACAAATAAAAGACTCTGACTTTGTTCTTGATCCCAAAAAGACTTCTTTTCATCAGTACACACCTCAATGCACCTAGGCAAAAAAACAAACAAGCCGACAATCCATTCCTCCACGTCAGATCTTGCCTCAGCTGAATAGTACTGTTGAAAGCATGTTATCTTTACAGCACTGATATGCATCACATCACTGTCATACATATAAAGTAAATTCTTTTACGTGGAATGTCGACGTTTTTCTGTATCATCAAAGAAGAACAGAAAAACAACAGACATGGCTCATGCTCTACAGCTGCGAAAAAACAGGTTTGTTGAGCGATAGTCTGAAAAATAACCTCTATACGATATGACAGAAATCCTTGATGATGAGGGACAACTTTAATTCATGTCCATCTCACTACACTGCAATACAGTGATCTGAAGAAGTCGTCAGACCTGTCCTTCAAGGTAAAACATAACCTCACATTAATTGAGCTTGAGGATGCTGCAAAACACTGTGATGTCCTATATAATGTATGGTTATGGTTCATAGTGTATAACGTAGAGGTGCATGGTTGTACCTGGACAATCTCCTCTTTAAGGATGCGGTGGAAGCTCAGCTGGCTGACTTGAGGCTGTTTCTGTGGGACGGGCTCTCTGTCCGAGGTCAGCACCAAAAGGTTGGAAACCTCTGAAAGACAGAGTGAAAAAGGCCTGTGATCGGTGAAGAAGGAACAGTGTAAGCTCCTTGACTGGTCTCAATATGCAGCTTGATTGGTCTCTGCCTAGGAAGTGTGAAGAGTAATAATCCAAATCAAATTATAAGAGCGTGCGAGTTTGCACAAGTGTGCGAGGCACGTGGAAATAGTTAAAATAAACTCTTGTAAATCTGCAAGAAACCTATTCAGAACGAGTTAGTGTATTTATATCAGGTCGGCCTGTGGTTAGCTTGCGTGTACGTGGGCGACTCTACTATGCACTGCTGTCATAAACGTCTGTGTGTGTGCGCGCGCGTGCGCGCATGTGTGTGTTTTCGTTCTACAGTGGTTGCCTGCAGGAGGAGGAAGTCATCTGGTGTCACAGAATACATATAAAATATAAACACTGCATGTTTGTCTTTAAGGGATGGCAGGGAAAGACACTTTATACTCCAGCTCTCTGTGCATCTTATATGCATGTGTTTTGCAACATTCGATTCTTTTTTTTTTTTTGGATTAAATTACATTGGAAAATATGTTCCATACACACGCTTGCTTTAGTACCTGAAGGCAGGGCAAAATGTTTCACAACAAGCCTTTCTGAGATCAAGAGACAAGAGCTGAACAACAACGGAAACCACATTTACCACGATTCCTGCCTGACACTAATGTCTCAGCATGTACTCTTACGGCATGGAGATGTAAACAAAACGGCATGGCCGCCACATACTATTTTGCTTTTTTGGCCTCAACTTGGTTGAATGTTTGGATAAATGTATTTCTGTGTGTGTGTGTGTGTGTGTGAAGAAGGCTTTATTTGTCACATCTGCATGAAATTCCTCCTCTATATTTAAACACACATGCACGCACAAGTAAGCAAGAAGCGCACACACACACACACACACACAGAGCAGTGGGCAGCTATACTACAGCACCCGGGGAGCACTTGGAGGTTAGGTGCCTTGCTCAAGGGCACTTTAGCCATGATACAGACTGAGGGGGAAAGTGTTGTCCATTCCTCCACCTCCCCTCACTTTTCCCTGTCGGTCCTGGGAATCGAACCAGCAACCGTTTGGTCCCTCTGGACCCTTTCTCTAACCTTCAGGCCACAGCTGCCCCCCCAGCGTGTTTCTGCATCTCTCATGTGTGTATGTGTCTCCATGTGTGCATGATACAGAGGGAGGGAGAAAGTGCTGTTCATTCACTCACCTCCCCTCACTGTCTCCTGCCGGTCCCGGGAATCGAACCGACGACCATTTTGTCCCTCTCTCTAACCTTCAGGCCACAGCTGCCCCCCAGTGTGTGTCTGCATCTCTCACATGTGTGTGTGTGTGTCTCCGTGTGCCACTCTGTATACGCATGTCTCAGTTTGTGTGTCTCTGTCTACAAGTTTCTCCATGTCTGTATCAGCGGCTGACTAATTAGCCTGGCCAGTTCTTTAGACCAGTATCAATCATTTTATGGTAATCAGTCAGTCGATCAGCCTGCAAGCATGGCTGATTAATAAAACTGCTTGAATTTTTTGGTTTCGTAGGACACGAAAACTAGAAACGGTTGCCATTTTCATCACTAGTCTCGAAAAGAAAATACTTAGCCCAAGTAAAAACTGAATTTATCTGATTTTAAGGAGTTTAATGTTTTTGCACAAATCCTTCACATGCACTCTCCACACATGCTCACATATGCATGCACTCTCAACGGGCAACCATAATTGCTAAAATCTGTGCTCATAAATAAAAACAAAAATTCAAATGCTGCTAGTCCACGAATGATGTCATTGCAGCAGATATAATAATAATCATCTCATCTCATCATCTCTAGCCGCTTTATCCTGTTCTACAGGGTCGCAGGCAAGCTGGAGCCTATCCCAGCTGACTACGGGCGAAAGGCGGGGTACACCCTGGACAAGTCGACAGGTCATCACAGGGCTGACACATAGACACAGACAACCATTCACACTCACATTCACACCTACGCTCAATTTAGAGTCACCAGTTAACCTAACCTGACTGTCTTTGGACTGTGGGGGAAACCGGAGCACCCGGAGGAAACCCACGCGGACAACATGCAAACTCCGCACAGAAAGGCCCTCGCCGGCCACGGGGCTCAAACCCGGACCTTCTTGCTGTGAGGCGACAGCGCTAACCACTACACCACCGTGCCGCATAATAAGTACAATTTATATAGCGCCTTTCTCAAAACCCAAGGTCGCTTTACAATTATAGGGAGGGGGAAAAAAAAAAGTCCACCAAATAAAGGTCAGGATGTCATTCCAATGGTGTAGCAGCCACGGTCCCACCAAAAGGTGCATGAAAACAAGTCCCACACCGCCAGCACAGCCGCCGGGCAACATCACTCGGAGCACCACGACATGGATCCATAAAGCGAGCACAGACGCACCGCCATGCAGAGCGCTGGTATGTCCCAAACCGCTTGCACAGCCGCCGCGACGCCACCGAGCAACATCGCTTGGCACATCACGCCAAGCACTAAAGCACCGCTGCACAGAGCGCTGGACAACCTCGATGTTAAAGGAGTACGCCACCCCCAGGTGAAATTGAGTCAGTCCCTAGAGTTGGATGAGTGAGCGAAAGCGTTTTGTAGCCGACCCAGCCATTGCCCTGATCTAGAAACGCCCCGGTTAGCTTTAGCTTAGCGTAGTCGCTGTAATCCGGCGTGTCCAGCTAGCATGTCGTTGCAGAAGTGAATCAAATAACTCAAGATTTTTTATAATTATTTCTCATGACCTGTACATTCACATCGAGTACACATATCAATGCAAATTAACACGAAGGGATTTACTAGACCAATTTATATCTGGAACTATTTTCGGCCACAGCACAGGCAAAGCACCGCTGCAGGCGCAAAGACACCACGCAGCACCTGAAAACCCTCAACAAAATAGTTCCAGATATAAATTGGTCTAGTAAATCCCTTTGTGTTAATTTGCATTGATATGTGTACTCGATGTGAATGTACAGGTCATGAGAAATAATTATAAAAAATCTTGAGTTATTTGATTCACTTTTGCAACGACATGCTAGCTGGACACGCCGGATTACAGCGACTACGCTAAGCTAAAGCTAACCAGGGCGTTTCTAGATCAGGGCAATGGCTGGGTCGGCTACAAAACGCTTTCGCTCACTCATCCAACTCTAGGGACTGCAGGGACTGACTCAATTTCACCTGGGGGTGGCGTACTCCTTTAAAATGAGCAACAAGCTCACTGCAGTCCATAGCGAGGAGCACAGGCATCACCCACGGCGAACCGAGGCCTGGAGGGAACCGACGCCCAAAACTGGGTCTGGAGCCACAGCACAACCAGCGGACAAAAACGCTCAAACAAAAACAAACATCAAACTACAAAAAAAAAAAAAAGAGAAAAATAAAAAGCTCCGTTCAAGCGGCACGGTGGTGTAGTGGTTCGCACTGTCGCCTCACAGCAAGAAGGTTCTGGGTTCAAGCCCAGCAGCCGGCGAAGGCCTTTCTGTGTGGAGTTTGCATGTTCTCCCCGTGTCTGCGTGGGTTTCCTCCTCCACAGTCCAAAGACTAATTGGTGGCTCTAAATTGACCGTGAGTGTGAACGGTTGTGTGTCTTTCTGTGTCAGCCCTGCGATGACCTGGCGACTTGTCCAGGGTGTACCCCGCCTCTCGCCCATACTCAGCCGGGATAGGCTCCAGCTTGCCCGCGACCCTGCACAGGATAAGCGGCTACAGATAATGGATGGATGGAAGCTCCGTTCAAAAGTTAAGCAAGTGTACGGTGATTCCCTTTGTTATTATACTGTTTGACGGTATCTGGAGGGGGCTTATAAAGGGCGTCATATTAGCCATTTGCCTCCTGATTCAAATATCAGCACTGACCACATAATCAAGTGTAGTGCATAAAGTTTCCAGAGAAGCAGGATGTTTCGGATGAATACACATCAACTGTGCAAGCAAAGCGCTCCTAATCCTGTAGTGAACCAAGCAGCAGTTTGATACAGTATGTAATCCTTGTACACGGGCAACAGCAGCAGCAGCGACAGAGTTCATCTTTCAGTCTCTCTGAAGGAAGCTAAAGGTCTTTGTGGGCCTGGACCCACCTGTGCCACAAGCACAACTTATTAATGGGAGCAGTTCCACCAGGCATGTTATTACAGAAACACTGGGAGGCTGCAGTGAGGTGCGACTGTGTAAGCCTGACTGTGTAGAAGACCCACCATGCACCCATGACATTTCAGAACATGTGCTAAACTTGCATGTGAGTGAATAATTATTATTATTATTAAACACAGGGGCGGCACGGTGGTGTAGTGGTTAGCGCCGTCGCCTCACAGCAAGAAGGTCCAGGTTTGAGCCCTGTGGCTGGCGAGGGCCTTTCTGTGTGGAGTTTGTATGTTCTCCCCGTGTCCACATGGGTTTCCTCCGGGTGCTCCGGTTTCCCCCACAGTCCAAAGACATGCAGGTTAGGTTAACTGGTGACTCTAAATTGACCGTAGGTGTGAATGTGAGTGTGAATGGTTGTCTGTGTCTATGTGTCAGCCCTGTGATGACCTGGCGACTTGTCCAGGGTGTACCCCGCCTTTCACCCGTAGTCAGCTGGGATAGGCTCCAGCTTGCCTGCGGCCCTGTAGAACAGGATAAAGCGGCTAGAGATAATGAGATGAGATGAGATTATTAAACACGAGGCATATGTTGAATGTGCCAGTGTGGATACGGAGTCAATTTTTTTTTTGTCCTGTTGATGTACCCAAGGTCACAGCCTTTTCATCAGCAATGCTGTACCTGCCTGGATATAAATCATCAGGCTTAACAGCTGTCACTGTTCTTGAGTGCTCATGGCTGCAAAGTGTCGTGTCAGAGTGATCACGTGTGGACGCGCCGTACCTCGGGGCTGCGGAGGACAGCAGCGGCGCAGCTGAAAGCGCAGGTTCTCTGTGCGGAGGCTCTGACCCTGCAGGTGCTCCAGCAACTCTTTTAGACTCCTCCTGAAGGTTTCGGTCCCAAAAAGCCTGTAGCCCTGAGAGTTCACCTCGATCTGGAAGTTCTTATACTGAGGAACAGGCCTGGACTGGCACAAGTCCAGCTGAGCGAGAGAAGAAAGAAGGAACAGAAAGGGATGCACAAAAACACCATAATTGGACTTTATAATGCTGCCACCAAATTTGGAGTTTGATCTAACATTCAGATCACTCAACAGTGCAAGAGACGTATGCTTTACATTATTTTCTCTCGACTGACTCCATGCACTCTAAATTTTTATTGGTTGACCAGTAATTGCAAAAATGCAGTCAACCAATCTACTTTCCAATAGATAAGCAAAAACTGATAAACGGCACTGATAAACGATGTCTCAGTTTAGAGGCTATTTTACTAGCGCATTATCAATCCTCACAATCAGCAGTCTGAGGCTACAAATTACATTTCCAGCTTCAATGCTTTTTAAGGCTACACTGCTAACAACGAAAGCAAACCAAAAAAAAAAAAATCATCCCAATAAAAGAGCAAAATAAGAAATCTCTGTATCATATCAGACTATTTAAGGATGCACAAATTCTTTAAAGCTAGACTGCCTTTCAGATTTTTCCAAGTGAAGGTCATAAAAAGAATTTTCCCTGACACCCATTTATTTTTGTTTAGTGGACTGAAAGCTACTGAATTCGAATCACAGACTTCCAATTTTATTAGGGTTTTTTACAAATTAGAACAATTAATGAATTAAGGCCACATGTCCCTAAATTCTCCGCTATTTTTTCCTACTTCACCATGACGCAATACCAGATACTACGTGGTGGGCTTTCCCTGTTCGCGCAAGGCATTGTGGGATACAAATTTGAAACAGGAGAGAAAAATGTCGGACGTCAGTGTGCGGATGAAACGTGCACTGCAAAAAACTGAATTTGAGGAGAAAATTCCTTAATACTAGTGAAGTTATCTTGCTGCATGGACAGACCATTTTACCTGATAAGACATCCTGGAATAAGTTGGTTACAATCTAGAACTAGTTTTAATAATCTCAGAGTTGGCGTCTTGTATTCTCCTACACTGCAAAAATGATATCAAGTTAGAATATCTTGAAAATAGTTGAAATGATCGAGCATTTCCTATTAAAAAAAATACAAGACGCCAACTCTGAGATTATTAAAACTAGTTCTAGATTGTAACCAACTTATTCCAAGATGTCTTGTCAGGTAAAATGATCTGTCCATGCAGCAAGATAACTTCACTAGTATTAAAGAATTTTCTCCTCAAATTCAGTTTTTTGCAGTGTGGAAGACCGACTACAGTAACGGAAAGCGAGAAGAAAAGACGTTATGTTGCGAAGGAAAGGAAACGCAGGACCAAACTAATAAATATCGGCGGTCAGCGAGCAGCTCGGTGTGATCGGCTGTTCGTTTAGCGACAGAATGATGGAACGGTCAGCGCACGGTCAAAGGTAAACCTGTAGATGGCAGTAATGCAACACTGTGGATGCCGGCTGCGGTAAAACCCAAAAGAAGAAGAAGGTAAACCTGCGCATGCGCACATGGACTTCCTCTGCGTGAAATGAGCGATTTTATGCACATTATTTGCTAGCGAATCCTCTCAAATTAAATAACTTCCCAGGCACAGAATGGCCTGATATTTTTGTGAGATATTACAGAAATAAACATGTATCACAATTTCAGAGGGAACTAAATTTCCCCGATTTTATGAAACCGAAAGGCCGTCTAGCTTTAATAGTACGTTAGGCTGGTATGTGCATGTATTTAAACGAATGGCTAATTTGCAGGTGGGATGGTATTAGTTCTTCATGCAGAGAGCCACTTTGGTACCTGACTGTGAAACAGTCCATATGCACTTGTTGAACATCCAAAACCACTCGAAAACCATGGCATTGGCAAGCATTTCTTTCTATAGAATGGCCTGGGTTTTTTACACATTGCAGAAATAATCGTACAACACAATGACCAAATTTCAGATGGAACTAAATTTCACTGATTTAATGAAATCGAAAGGCAGTCTAGCTTTAAATGCGCTCATGTGGATGACAAAATTCACAATGCAAGGATTTTTTTTTTTTTTAATTAAGCTTTAAATGACAGCAAAAACATAACTGTTGGGTTAATCAAATTCCTTTCAGGAGCACACCTCGACACTTAACCATAAACGTGACTTGGAAGTGCCGTTAAAGTAATTCAATTGACTGCAAAATTGGTTTAATCTGGCCTGAAAAGTTTTAATTAAGCCTCCTTTCTTTACCGTTTGCCTCACTTTTTTTCCCCTCTGCCCTGATTAGTCGACATCCCCACATCAGCCACTAGTGAACGTGCTGGTTGAGTAATCTATAGACCCCTTCGCAGTAAACGTCATTCATACAAAAGCGGAAATTGCGCGCGCAGCCTGGACCCAAAAAAGACTCAGAAATGCCTAGTTGTTGTGTTGTCGGGTGTCAGAATTGTAGCAGTGATGGGGTTAAAATGTTCAGAATTCCAGCAGGATCTCACCCATTCCAAAAAAATCGCCGAGGTCTATGGCTACAAGCCATCAAACGTGTAGACTGGGATGAAAGCACTATCAAAAATGTGCGGGTTTGCAGCGCCCACTTCATCACAGGTAAGATCAGGCTATTTATTAAATCTTTTTTATTCTTTCTAGTCTTCGTTTATTGATGTAGCAAAATACTTTGGTAACGTTTGTCTGATTAGCTGGGTCATAGTTACACAATGTAATGAATATTGTTAGCATGTTAACTTAGCTTTGCGTGCAATTTTGTTTGTAGGAGAGGTCTCGCTTGACTCAAGCAGTCCAGATTTTGTGCCATCATTATTTGTGTATGCCGAAAATCACAATTTTAAAGCAAGGATGGAAAGGTAAAATTGTGTGCCCTCACTCTAAATGCCAACTTACGTTGACTGCTCTAACCTAGCTCCCGCCCCGTTCAGTTTCATTTCTGCTCTCTGCCTCTCGCTTTTTACGCAGCTCTGATTTCTCTTAGCTGCACTCTTTACACTATCATTCCTTTCATGCCATTCCCTCCTGCAAATTGCTGTTTAGTGTTGGTATTTGCTGTTGTAGCTAAAGCCACATTGCCATCACATCACTGGCATAATTTGATTAAAACAAAATGAATATGAATGTCCCATTGTTAATCAAGTTGTACATGCCCGCACATAACATAATCTCTCTCTCTGTTTGTGCCATGCCCCAAAGGGCCTAGACGAACCCAAACGTCCAATCTATAATTTTTCCTCGTATGCGAGCAGTGTCCCAGACTGTTCTCGGTGTTGCTTTTGGAAAATTGTCCAGGAAAGTTTTACGTTGTCTGCCCCTTGCGCGTTTTCCCGTGATTTTCCCCGAAAGGGCAAGGTCCTCCAATTGCTGCTTTCGAATCACGTGGCCGACGAAACTGGTCTGTCGGCGTTCGATCGTACGTAGAAGCTGCCGTTCTTGCTGGATCCTGTTGAGTACCTCGTCGTTGGTGACTCGATCGATATAGGAGATTCTCAACATGCGTCTGTAGAGCCACATTTCTGTAGCCTCAATGTTGCGCCGGGTTTCGGCAGTGAAAGTCCATGCCTCGCAGCCATACAAAAGTACTGACCAAACGTAGCATTTAAGAAGACGAACTCTGGTTGGCACTGAAAGTGAGCGATCTGCGAGGATTGGCCGTAGGCGATCGAACGAATCCTTCGCTAGAGTGATACGCCGACGGATTTCCTTCTTACTTCGACCATCCGAGGTGACTAGAGCGCCGAGGTAAATAAATTGGGAGACTTGTTCAATCGGGACAGTGACGAGTTTGAGCGAGCAGACCGGTTCTGGTGTTGACTTTGAGATGACCATGGTTTTTGTCTTAACATAACAATCATATGCGTCTAAAGACTTGTAGGCACGAAGTTTTTCGTGGGTGTACACTGAAGTCTTGTCAATAAGGTACGAGTATATATCTGGCCATTGTATACCAGGGAACTTACTAACATCGTCCGTCCACTCTTTAATAAATGCGGATCCGGTAGGCGATGTCCACTTGTTAGAGTTAACTTATTTATGTAGCATTCTCGATCTTGTAACGACAATTGTTTGGCATAATCTGACAGCTCATAATGCCGGTCTATGGGCAGCGCCATTGTTTCTGAGTCCAGGCTGCGCGCGCATCCTAGCAGCGGTCGGTTTGTTTACAAACATGCGAAGGGGTCTATTCAACCTCTACCATACAGTGCAGTTTTAAATAAACATAATAATAAAATCATTTATACTCCAAACTATATATTTTCTTCTTCACCATGAATAACTATATATATATGGACTACCTCCATGCAGACGACAGTCATGATGATATAATCATAGTCTGTACAGCTCCATCGCAGGACATAGGAGCCCTCTTCATTGCCCTCCTGCCTCAGTTTGTGAATGGCATACTCCGTGCTGTACACAGAATTAACATGCAGGAGATTAAAACCACTGATACACGATGATATCTGCAACCACATACGCTAACAGTGATGATGTTTTAAAAGCTTTTTTTTTTTAAGGAAAGCACAGTCTGAGATGACTGGTGTATGGATGGATGTATACTGTACCAGATGGGTCCGTGGCAGCCGTTCTGCAGATTCTGGACCACAGAAGAAGGCGCTACCTCAGTGCACAGGTAGTGATGGGCATCTACAGTCAGTCTGAAATATCCATCCACCAAAGCAGCAAAAGCCAGAGCCTCTTCACGATAGCCCAAATGCAGCTCCTGCACAACAAGATGACGACCAGTGTATCCATATCGATTACACACAAACGGATATGAACAACATCTACAACGGCTCCGAAATAGAATTATATAATAAACCAGCGCACAAAAGGCAAGAGTGGTACTGCACGTGCACACGTTTCTGTTCGTTACGAAATGCACAGAGAACACCGTCGACTGGCAAAACTGGCTGTTATCCTACAGCGCTATCACCGATATAAACATGGCTCATTTACCATGGTTTTGTTGTCCTGTCTGTATATGGTGACGCCAGCCTCTTTTGTGACGATGTGAGTGATCTCATAAAAGTCAGAGAAGAGGGTCCATCCGTTGCTGGCATCGTTCTTTTTGTCGTTCTTCTGTTTGCAGTCAGTCCTTGTCTTCCGTGATTTACTTTTGTCTTTGAGACTCAGACCATTCTGTTCAGGAAGTAGTACAAAAAATAACGGTTGGCAAACTTTACTTGAGAATGGCAAGAACAGAACATTGTAGGGGAGAGGAAGAAAAAAAAAAGGGATTAGAACTCGGTGGAATGTGAATACAGGCCTTACAGAAATCCTCACTCTTAAAGGAACAGTCCACCGTATTTCCATAATGAAATATGCTCTTATCTGAATTGAGACGAGCTGCTCCGTACCTCTCCGAGCTTTGCGCGACCTCCCAGTCAGTCAGACGCAGTCAGACGCGCGGTCACTCCTGTTAGCAATGTAGCTAGGCTCAGTATGGCCAATGGTATTTTTTGGGGCTGTAGTTAGATGCGACCAAACTCTTCCGCGTTTTTCCTGTTTACATAGGTTTATATGACCAGTGATATGAAACAAGTTCAGTTACACAAATTGAAACGTAGCGATTTTCTATGCTATGGAAAGTCCGCACTATAATGACAGGCGTACTAACACCTTCTGTGCGCTTCGGCAGCGCATTGATACGGAGCTCAGATATCAACGCGCTGCCGAAGCACGCAGAAGGTGTTAGTACGCCTGTCATTATAGTGCGGACTTTCCATAGCATAGAAAATCGCTACGTTTCAATTTGTGTAACTGAACTTGTTTCATGTCACTGGTCATATAAACCTATGTAAACAGGAAAAACGCGGAAGAGTTTGGTCGCATCTAACTACATCCCCAAAAAATACCGTTGGCCATACTGAGCCTAGCTACATTGCTAACAGGAGTGACAGCGCGTCTGACTGCGTCTGACTGACTGGGAGGTCGCACAAAGCTCGGAGAGGTACGGAGCAGCTCGTCTCAATTCAGATAAGAGCATATTTCATTATGGAAGTACGGTGGACTGTTCCTTTAAGGGGTGCCAATAATTCTAGAGTTCATTGTAAGTAATACGAAAAGGGTTCTTTAATCTCTTTCTCAACTTGTATTCGATATGTAATCTACATTCACGTGCTCTATGGCGTCACTCACCTGCTGAAACTTCTTCCTCCATGAGATGCCAGTTGTGCCACACACCTGCACTTCGTAAACCTGTGCCTCATCCCCCATGCTGGGTGTGTGTGTAGGTGAGACCTCACCCTCCCCACACACGTGCAGGCTTTTAGGTTGCACCGTTTCACAGCCCAAGCCCCAAGTCAGCGTCTCCAGTGTGGAGAGGTATTTCACCTTCAGGTCGTACAGGGTGATGTTACTGTCCCGGATGGTCTTGCTGTTGAACTCATTAAGGAAGTTCTTAAAAACGTTGCTGATGCGCATGCGAGTCAGGAAGCTGCGCTGCTTAATGGTGCGGTTGAGGCTCTCAGGAATAAAACGCTTGTAGCTGAGAGAGGAAGGAAGGAAGAAGAGCAAGAGGATGAATGTTAGAAACAAAGTCAGATGGAAAACAGGAAGTGAGATGTTGCTTTGATTCCTTTGTAGTAGTTTTTATAAATTATAGTGGCTTACAGTATGTGTGCAAAATAAGTTTTCCCAATATCCCAATATCTAGAAGCGATAAGAACCGAAAATAAATTTTAGCATCTGAAATGTTTCGGATCTCACTGCATTCTTATATATTATACTTTGAAAGCTTATTTAAGCTTACTGCCTTAACTCCATTGACACAAAGTAAAGTACAGGCAAATCTAGAACACTGAAATTTCAGACTCCTGCTTGTCATACTTTTTTTTTTTAAAGAATTTTTGCTGTGTACTTCAGCAGTTCTAGTTGATTTTTCAGTTATTATTTTACTATATCCTGCAAGTTGGCCTAGTGGTTAGCGTGTCCACCTCTCGAGCGGGAGATCGTGAGTTCTACTCGCAGTCGGGTCATACCAAAGACCATCATAAAAATGGTACCTACCATAGATTTACATAGAAGACTAGATGCCTCGTCCCCGCTGCCCGTCAACGAAGTCGAACGTCCGCACATGGCGGCCATCTTACCTCAGACAGCTGGCTTACCCATTACATTGTGTTGGTAGCGGTATGTACTTTTCAGATGACCGTAACGTCCTCAAATTTCAATCGATATTCAAACGGTTTGGTTTGTTATTAAAAAAAAAAACTAACGGAAGTATGTATTTATGATATTAATGATGAATAATCATTTTATGTTTTAAAAAAATACACATACCTTGGCGAAAATATTTCAGTATACTACAGACTGTAAGACAGGATGCATGCTGAAACTCCTATGCTGTGAGAAGCCTAAAGGCCAATTTATGCTGACAACCCAGTCCTCGCAGATAGTGTCGCAGACAGCGTCTGCGTAGCCCCCACACCTTCGCAGACGCTCTGCGCGCACCTCCCAAAAATTGTGACCACCGCAGACAGCGTCGCAGACAAGAGGGCTCTGATTGGTCCACTCTACATCCGCTGTACACGCACTTCCGCTTCCCTACTTTCCCGGTTTGGTTTGTTTTCACGACCGGCATTTTTAAAAACATGAGCGAAGATGGAGCAGCACGAAGAGCGCTTGATTGAGGAAGTGAGGAAGTACGTACATCTATACGACTCCAGTTCTAGTCATTATAAGTAACCGGAGGATAAACACTCCACTAACCACACCCACCAACTACTCCTAGCGACTTCGCGCCCCCTATAACATCGCGCACGCCTTTACTCCCCGCTCAACGATAAATTACAACTGTCTGCAAAAAGCTATCTGCGAAAGCCTTGTCGCAAGAGCATGCAGAGGCCTTAACACTGCATACTTATGGAAAACTGCGGCCTTAGGACAAATAACCATATAATTTATTTCCAATTTTTAGTGAAAATATTTTTACATGTGATAGGGCCGTAGGGGAAGCTAAAGTTAAATAAACAGCTTACTCACTTCTGAAACTTCAGAAATACTTCATCCACCTCAAAAAACTAATGCACTCACATCATAGCATAATAACAAATGTAAACTCACATCATAGCATAATAACAAATGCACTGCCCGAGTAAGTAATAGTATAAAACAGTGACAGCGACTCACGGTAGTTTGTGACAAAAAAAAGCACTTAATTAATCACATGTGGTTATACTTCCAAGGATAAAAAGATATCTTTACATTTACAAAAAGAACATTCAAAGCTGATTATCATGTCAAAGTCAATATATGTTAGCACAGAAGATTGAAATTTCATTTGACTAGGCTCCAGTGTGCAGTTAAAATAAAACTAAACATACTGATATAAACATCTACAATTAAAACACACACATCATCTTGTCATCAAAGTCAGTACTTTGATTTCCTGTAAATCATAATGTGAGTGCTGGGCTGGGCTGTGCTTGCGTAAGTCTTCATACCCCTTGTCTGTGGTAAGATGGCCGCCCTGTGCGGACGTTCTGGAATACGCGGTGAGGAATCTAGTCTTCTATGTAAATCTATGGTACCTACTGCCATCTGGCAAGGCACGCTGCAATACAGATGTGAGTGGGGAGTCAAACTCTCGGGGTTACCAGAGGACCAGCCCCCACTGTAACCCTGGCTATGTAACAGGCAAGAGGCAGAGGGCTACGGAAACGGAGATTGGCGCCACATGGCGTGGGAAGGACTTTGATTTTGATTTGATTTTATTATAGACAATTATTTTTAATTATGCCTCCTGTCACCGTGGTTCATTACTGTGAAATGCCCTGAAATTACAAAGTTATTAACTAAGACACACCAGAAATAATATCAAACTTCAACAAAAGACTCAAGAAAACCTTCCCCGAAATGTCCAAGTGCAGCGCACATGACAGGACTGATAACATTAAAAGGCTGCGCTGCAAAAATGCACATCTCTAGTATCTAAGATAGAAAAGCCAGATATGTCAATCACTACAAAGATGAGCCTGCATTGTTCTCAAACTTTCCAGAGGTGGACAGTAACGAAGTACATTTACTTGAGTGCTGTACTTAAGTACACTTTTTGAGTATCTGTACTTTACTTGAGTATTTTTATTTTTTTTGGAAACTTACGACTGTAACTTCACTACAATTGAAAGGCAAATATCGTACTTTTCACTCCACTACATTTCTGTCAAGACCCTCGTTACTTGTTGCTAAGAAGCAGCTTTGAAAGTGGATTTTTTTTCTTTTCTTTTCTAAAACATGATTGGTTTTTTCGCAGGTGACACTGAGACAGTAATCACTAGGGTCAAGTCACGTCCATAAACTGGATAAAATCAAGTTCGGTGATTTCTCAGCAGCGTTATTTAACATGATCAGTTGATGACAGAATGGAAGGAGGCGGTTCTTCTGGGGGATTCTGGGCGATGTACTCATGGCCATACCTAGAACCCATGTTTCAGTTTTCTGAAAGGAATAAAGAGTCGTTTCATTTTAAATGTTTCCTTTGTTTGCCGAAAACAAACCACATCACGGCCTACAAAAACTCGCCGTTCGACCTGCGGGAGCATACTGACGTATATAAACGTTTTATTCCAAGAGAAAGCTTGCAACAAAGTTGTTTGTGCTTTTAGAGCTAGCGATAATGTTGCAATAGCTATGCAGTCTGGTTAGCCAAATGACTTTCTATGGATGTGCCCGCCAAGTTGCCGTAGCCTTGTCCACGGCTAACGTTAACACGTAGCTAGTTAAATTGGACACTGTTAGTTAGCATGTAAAAACGGAGTTACGCTAACATGAATAACATTAACTTATCTGAAGTCCTTCCAGAAAAGTTTTAGCATAATCTTGCCAAAAAAACAGAATGTAGAAATATTTCTTTTCTAGTAGCGTTAGCTACCCAATATGATTTCAAGTTTGAAAAGCATTTGCTAGCATGTCAGATGGAGTTTCATTGACTAGCTAGCTTAAAGCATATACGCAGAACCATGGCCTCACTTTCGTTTATAAATGCCTTGAGACCTCAAGAATGGCACAGGAATAGTTTCAAGCGTTACCAATAAATCTAATATAGTAATTTTTACGATTAAAGTGATTTATATAGGTAGAGGTCTGAGTGAATGACCTTGACGTCCGTAACGTCACAGCAGGAAGTCTATCGGTCTCATCGCCATTTCCGCTATACTAAAACACAGAGCTGACTGCAACTCCGATCTCCATTTTGAGCTAATTTATCGCTATGCCATACAGATGTGTTGCTCGCCGGTGCAGCAACACGACAGAAGGTGGATTTACGTTGCATTCGTGGCCCAAGAATGTTCAAACTACAAAGATTTGGACGCGTTTTGCGAGAAGTTCACGGGCACATTGGGTGCCTACGAAGTGGTCTCTCCTCTGCTCTGCACATTTTACTGAAGACTCGTACGAGACCTCTGATCTGTTGAGGAGCGTTGGCTATAAGCCTGTATTGAAAGAGGGTGCAGTACCAACAATTAAAGGAAAAGAAAACTACAAGAAGAGGAAAGTATTTATTTATTTATTAAAAAGGAAAGTAAGTTCAGTTGCACCAGTTCTCCCGGAGTGTGAGCTGAGGGTTGCTGTTAAAACCCGGAATGGAACAGGACATGACATATCATCGCTCGGGCAGTGACATCCCTGTGGTTGTTGCTAAAGCCGGTGACATTCTGTCCCGTCCCGGGTTTTAGTAATTGCCTGAGCCGAGCAGTAATGGCGGAGTACACAGTATGGAGAAAATGGAGAATGAGTGGAGCAGCCGTCTGATTTCTCCACTGGATATTGCTGCCATCTCGCCCTTACGTGGATGAAGCAAATGAACGGAGAACTGAACGAACAACTGAAAGTCAGATTGTTTCAAAACAATCAGCCACAAGATCGGCCTTCAAGAAGTGAGAACAGACGGGTAAGCTCCGACTCTCATTTGGATACAAAACAACAACAAAAACAACACGTTGTTTACCTGCATTTAGATCAATACATGTAACTTGTATTGTGTGTTTAAGTTACCGGTATAAGATTATTTAATTTGCTTCAGAATGTGATTGTCTCAGTTCATCTGATTATTTAATGAGCCTTTTACGTTTTATCAGTGAAAATGCATGCATGTATATGTGTGTTGCATAAGTTATAACAACTATGCTATTTTAATGAGAGTCAACCCACAATCAATGAAATCAAATCAGTCTTAGTTGAGCAAGTCGATAACGGTATTTCATACTTTCACCATACATTTTTATTTATATGACTTTAGTTTATAGCTGTCAAAGTCCTTGGCCTTAAAACCGGTTATCGCGGTGACGTCACGCACTCAGGGCTGGCTGGCTCAGCGGGGCAGCTCGAACGCCAACTTTGCGGTCGATTTTAACTCTCAAATATATATATATACATTTTTATTCCCATTTATGCAGCATACAAGAGTCAAGGATGGAGATACTATCCACTCAGAAATGTATTTAAAAATAAAGGTTCTGTGTATCTGCTTTAACGTTAAACCACCATGATGGCACACAGCATGTGTTTATTTTGTGAATTCACATTTCTGTCTGGGCGGCACGGTGGTGTAGTGGTTAGCGCTGTCGCCTCACAGCAAGAAGGTCCAGGTTCGAGCCCCGGGGCCGGCGAGGGCCTTTCTGTGTGGAGTTTGCATGTTCTCCCCATGTCCGCGTGGGTTTCCTCCGGGTGCTCCGGTTTCCCCCACAGTCCAAAGACATGCAGGTTAGGTTAACTGGTGACTCTAAATTGACCGTAGGTGTGACCGTGAGTGTGAATGGTTGTCTGTGTCTATGTGTCAGCCCTGTGATGACCTGGCGACTTGTCCAGGGTGTACCCCGCCTTTCGCCCGTAGTCAGCTGGGATAGGCTCCAGATTGCCTGCGACCCTGTAGAACAGGATAAAGCGGCTAGAGATAATGAGATGAGATGAGACATTTCTGTCTTTGGTAATGGCGTTAGGTTTTGTAAGCGTTGTGGCAATAATACAACGATGCGTTGACAGAAAATGTACTTTTAATACTTAAGTATTTTTAAAAGCAAGTACTTCAGTACTTAAGTAAAAATTTGACTGGACAACTTTCACTTGTATCGGAGTAACATTTGACCAGCGGGATCTGTACTTTGACTTCAGTAATGAAGTTGGGTTCTTTGTCCACCTCTGAACATTTCATTAACATGACACACAAACGTACGTACATCAACACCTACAAAAACCGGGCGGAGAAAACTGCAGACAATCCGGTATGCTATCTCATCAGCTAAAACTAGTGAAAGTACTACCATCAACTGGAACGCGTTCACTCGTCTATACTCGTGATGCAGATCAACACTGCAACGCTACAGTCAACATTTTGATTACAGAAACATTTTGGTCTAAGAAACTGCTTGAGAGCTTAAGAGAATTATGACAGAAATATGCTCTGTATATCATTTATGCTGAATTATAGTTAACTGTACAGGCTTTGAGAGGAACTGAAGATGAAATAAATCAGAAGCGCTCCCTCATTAATAATAATAAAACCGCAGTCACATATGTGGCCGGTCCACCCAGATAAATTCACATTTGCCTCCGCATTTCATTTTTAATCCTTTCAAAGAATACCTTGTTTCTAGTTTGGCAGCGACATGAACGAGGCTCAAAGTCAGCATGAGAATGAAAGGAAAGGAAAGGAAAGTGTGGTGGAGAGAAGGGAGGGGTAATGCTATAGAAAGTAGAAGCAAGCTTTTATGCACTTTATTACATCGGGTGTGGTTCATTTCGGGTGTGGCTCAACACAATGAGTACACGAGGAATACAGTATTCTTTGATGTGTTGTTTTGCATTGGTTTACTCTTGTATATGTATCAATGCTGACCGTCAAATTATTATAAACTTGTTTTTGCGACTGTATATGATCGCAGAGCTTGATTCAACAAAAGGGTGCATTATCTCCTATTTTTTTTAACCCTATTTTCTCCCAGTTTGGCCATCCTAGCTAGCTAGCTCTCTCTCTCCCTTATCACCCAACAGCTACCAACCATGAGGGCTTCCGCCGAGACACATGAAGCCATTGCATCTTTTCGAATTGCTGCTCATACTATGTCACAGGGCAGCTGAATGCACTCGGAGCTCTCCTCTACATACAGGAGCTCACGGCTGTCTACAACTGGCTAGTGACAGCGAAGAGAGTAACACAATCCCTCCTATGAGGACAGCACGGCTGATTTTGTTCCCTTTTGCTCTCCCAACCACAGAGGCTGCAGCATTATTACCCTGTGGCAGGTAAAAATTGCATGAAGTTCAGATACAGCTCCCCAGTTACCATGCTAATGAAATACTTTAATAATAATAATAATAATAATAATAATAATAATGGCGGCACGGTGGTGTAGTGGTTAGCGCTGTCGCCTCACAGCAAGAAGGTCCTGGGTTCGAGCCCCGGGGCCGGCAAGGGCCTTTCTGTGCGGAGTTTGCATGTTCTCCCCGTGTCCGCGTGGGTTTCCTCCGGGTGCTCCGGTTTCCCCCACAGTCCAAAGACATGCAGGTTAGGTTAACTGGTGACTCTAAATTGACCGTAGGTGTGAATGTGAGTGTGAATGGTTGTCTGTGTGTCAGCCCTGTGATGACCTGGCGACTTGTCCAGGGTGTACCCCGCCTTTCGCCCGTAGTCAGCTGGGATAGGCTCCAGCTTGCCTGCGACCCTGTAGAAGGATAAAGCGGCTAGAGATAATGAGATGAGATGAGATAATAATAATAATAGCGCAATGCATTTTCAAGAGGTAAAAGGAATAATACCAATTCAGATCGATATTCCATGTTGCCAAAGATATGCGGCGGCACTCTGAATGCTCTTTCAGCTGCATCAGACCGAGCAGCGCTCGAGCTATTAGTTCATGCTCCTCTTTATCAGGCACTGATAAAGATTGCAATGATTTATAATTCCACTATCCATAAGAGTCTGGTTCCTCTCAAAGTTTCAGTCTCGTGTTCTTTCGGGGAGTTTTTCCTTGCCACTGTCACTTGCTTGTTCATTAGGGATCCAAATCTGTATACAGATTTTTGTAAAGCTGCTTTGTGACTATGTCTATTGTGGAAATAAGTGCAATACAAATAAAACTGAATTGAACTAAAAAAAAAAAAAAAAGTGTTCTTGATAAACCTGCAGATTTGTTTCTATCAGTAGTTTTAGTCTTGCTTAAGAGTTGTTTTTGTTCTTTTTCTTTTCTACTGCGACACGCATGTGTTTCAAATTTTACCTACATTACATCAGGGTTGTGAGACCTGGAGGATTTCACTTTGCTCCCATGCATTATAAGGCAGCTCCACCTCTGATTCGCAGCTATTGTGTGAGATTTAGCTTATTAAAATACAATTACTGGGAAGGATTATTTATTTGAGAAAGACTGCGGAGCGAATCGGGAACGCTGATTTAACACAAATTCCTAAAAACAAAAACAAAGCAAAAATAAATGGCTTGATAAAATGGAGTAAATGACTTAAATCTGAGCCAACCATCATTAAATTAAAAAAAAAAGAAAAAACGAAGCAATATTTACTCGGTTTCACAAAACCTTAGGAAGTTTGTATTTAAAGTGTCAAATGTTATTGAAATTGTTGTTTCATTAACAGTTGTTACTTAGTTATCTGAGGATTACTTATTTTCGGCATCTTTCCTTATATTTTTTCTATAGTTGCAACTAGTCTTATGGCTTGAATATAATTTGAGACAGTATAAAAGTATAAGCCTGTGGCTTCTTTTTAAATACTGTCTCACCATTAGAGATGATATACATTTGAATTACATTTAATTTTAATTACTGATTCACTGATTCATATTAGAAATTTTATTTTATATATATGTGTGTGTGTAAAAATATGTATGTATGAATGTATGTATGTGTATATGTATGTGGCTATGTATGTATATCATGGTTTTCCCCAAATCGTTTTAGCGTATCAGGCCCGATACACTTGCTCTGCCTGCCGATACGCTTAGTCACTTTAGTTAAAATCCAATACGCTTAGATTTATACCGATACATTAAATTTCCTACCCACAAGTAACTAGATACATAGGAGAGCAAATAACAGAACCCTTTACATCTCATCTCATTATCTCTAGCCGCTTTATCCTGTTCTACAGGGCCGCAGGCGAGCTGGAGCCTATCCCAGCTGACTACGGGCGAAAGGCGGGGTACACCCTGGACAAGTCGCCAGGTCATCACAGGGCTGACACATAGACACAGACAACCATTCACACTCACATTCACACCTACGCTCAATTTAGAGTCACCAGTTAACCTAACCTGCATGTCTTTGGACTGTGGGGGAAACCGGAGCGCCCGGAGGAAACCCACGCGGACACGGGGAGAACATGCAAACTCCGCACAGAAAGGCCCTCGCCAGCCCCGGGGCTCGAACCCGGACCTTCTTGCTGTGAGGTGACAGCTCTAACCACTACACCAACGTGCCGCCCGAACCATTTACATATTGATTGATATTTGTGTTAAACAAGCGGTCTTTTTTTCCCCAGTGTTTGTGTTGATTCTGTCAAAGTAATATGTCCGCATGGCATGATGTTCAGCTTAAATCTTTCACATCCCACCCTTCCCCTGTCACTTCAGGTGCGCCCCAGGGCTCTGTCCTGGGGCCCCTCCTTTTCATCATTTATCTCCTTCCCCTTGGCAACATCTTCCGTAAATATAATATCAGTTTCCACTGCTATGCGGATGACACCCAGCTCTACCTCTCCAGTAAACCCACTTCCAACCTCCCACCCTCCTCCCTTACTGACTGCCTAGCAGAAATAAAAACCTGGTTCCCCTCCAACTTCCTCAAACTACACAGTGACAAAACTGAGGTTCTCCTCATTGGCACCAAATTGTCATTATCCAAAATTGACAGTTCCTCTCTTTATATTGACAATTGCTCCGTCTCCCCCTCCCCACAGGTTAAGAGTCTGGGTGTCATCCTTGACAGCACTCTTTCCTTCCAATCCCATATTAATAACATTACCCGGTCTGCGTATTTCCATTTACACAATTTCAACCGTCTCCGCCCCTCCTTTACTCCCCATGCCACTGCTATTCTTGTCCACAGCCTCGTCACTTCTCGTCTGGATTACTGCAACTCCCTCCTCTCTGGTCTCCCTCACAAATCTGTCCATAACATCCAACTGGTCCAGAATTCAGCTGCCCGCATCATCACCAGAACCCCCTCCATCCACCACATCACGCCCATCCTGCAGCAGCTCCACTGGCTCCCAGTCAAGTTTCGAATTGAATTCAAAACCCTTCTGTTAACTTTCAAGGCCATCCACAACCTCGCTCCCCCATATCTGTCCGATCTCCTCCACGTTGCCACTCCCTCTCATTCCCTCAGATCTTCTTCTTCCATCCACTTGACTGTCCCCTCCGCCCGTCTCACCACCATGGGGAGCAGAGCTTTCAGCCGCTCTGCTCCCCGGCTTTGGAACTCATTACCTCCCGAACTTAGAAATATCAACTCCCTTCCACATTTCAAATCCTCACTCAAAACACACCTGTTCAAACTTGCTTTTCAACTTTAAATCACTGCACTGTCAAATTTTTAATTGTAACTTGTTTTAATGTTTTTTTTTCTTTTTGTAATTTTAATGTGTATTTTATGGTTTGTCTTTCATTTTTGTACGGTGTCCTTGGGTGCTAGAAAGGCGCCTTTAAATAAAATGTATTATTATTATTATTATTATTATTATTATGTAAACAAACTGTAATCTGTTGGCTGTGTCAAGATCATGTGTTCAAACCGTCCAATAAAAATATCGAAAGAAAACGTCAGACATCCCGGAAGTTTCCGATTCATTATAAGCGATCTCATTGGCTGCCGATGTCATCCCGCACCAGACAGACAAAGCCGACTGATTTTAATCACAAAAGTTTGACCTGGTCTATCATTCATGAATGTGTTTATAAGTACATAATCTTTCTGCAAACTTAAACGTATGAATTAAGTTTTCTTTTCCTTTAAATGTTTTAATCTTAATCTAGTCCATTTAATAAAGTGCCAAAATTTAAACTTGCCTTACTTTTCTTTTCAGTGTATCTTAGTTATACATATATTAGGGTAATTGCATCAGAAACATTCTAAATCATTACAGTTATAGTAATACAGCAACTTATTTTAAGGTGGCAGGTCTTAGGTTCAGATCCCTTTGTGATCAACAGGAGGTCATGATGATCGATTCTCTTCACTGGGTTGCATAAGATGGAGCAAACCACTGTTCATATTTTCATGCACATTTTAATTACAACACTACTTGATCATAGAGAATTAAGGAATCCCCGTAGATTTTCAATCTATCATATACCTCAGTAATCGATAACCAAACAGTTTAACTTGCATGTTGAACTTTAAGGTGAAATTTCAAATGTGTATACATTACATTAATACTATTTAGGTCAGAAATCATTGAAACACTGGTAAACTCTATCCTATAATCATGTATCTAAAGCCTCTGAGACCCTGAAAATGCACCTGAGAGCATCTATTTTCAAAAAATAGTTTCATTTTGCGCCATTGGCGCTCAATTGTCTGTGTATCATCATGCCAGAATTTAGGGCTTTAATTTTTTTTCTGGGGAAAACACTGTATTTGTATATATGTACAACCCTGATTCCAAAAATGTTGGGACAAAGTACAAATTGTAAATAAAAACGGAATGCAATGATGTGGAAGTTTCAAAATTCCATATTTTATTCAGAATAGAACATAGATGACATATCAAATGTTTAAACTGAGAAAATGTATCATTTAAAGAGAAAAATTAGGTGATTTTAAATTTCATGACAACAACACATCTCAAAAAAGTTGGGACAAGGCCATGTTTCCCACTGTGAGACATCCCCTTTTCTCTTTACAACAGTCTGTAAACGTCTGGGGACTGAGGAGACAAGTTGCTCAAGTTTAGGGATAGGAATGTTAACCCATTCTTGTCTAATGTAGGATTCTAGTTGCTCAACTGTCTTAGGTCTTTTTTGTCGTAGCTTCCGTTTTATGATGCGCCAAATGTTTTCTATGGGTGAAAGATCTGGACTGCAGGCTGGCCAGTTCAGTACCCGGACCCTTCTTCTACGCAGCCATGATGCTGTAATTGATGCAGTATGTGGTTTGGCATTGTCATGTTGGAAAATGCAAGGTCTTCCCTGAAAGAGACGTCGTCTGGATGGGAGCATATGTTGCTCTAGAACCTGGATATACCTTTCAGCATTGATGGTGTCTTTCCAGATGTGTAAGCTGCCCATGCCACACGCACTAATGCAACCCCATACCATCAGAGATGTAGGCTTCTGAACTGAGCGCCGATAACAACTTGGGTCGTCCTTCTCCTCTTTAGTCCGAATGACACGGCGTCCCTGATTTCCATAAAGAACTTCAAATTTTGATTCGTCTGACCACAGAACAGTTTTCCACTTTGCCACAGTCCATTTTAAATGAGCCTTGGCCCAGAGAAGACGTCTGCGCTTCTGGATCGTGTTTAAATACGGCTTCTTCTTTGAACTATAGAGTTTTAGCTGGCAATGGCAGATGGCACGGTGAATTGTGTTCACAGATAATGTTCTCTGGAAATATTCCTGAGCCCATTTTGTGATTTCCAATACAGAAGCATACCTGTATGTGATGCAGTGCCGTCTAAGGGCCCGAAGATCACGGGCACCCAGTATGGTTTTCCGGCCTTGACCCTTACGCACAGAGATTCTTCCAGATTCTCTGAATCTTTTGATGATATTATGCACTGTAGATGATGATATGTTCAAACTCTTTGCAATTTTACACTGTCGAACTCCTTTCTGATATTGCTCCACTATTTGTCGGCGCAGAATTAGGGGGATTGGTGATCCTCTTCCCATCTTTACTTCTGAGAGCCGCTGCCACTCCAAGATGCTCTTTTTATACCCAGTCATGTTAATGACCTATTGCCAATTGACCTAATGAGTTGCAATTTGGTCCTCCAGCTGTTCCTTTTTTGTACCTTTAACTTTTCCAGCCTCTTATTGCCCCTGTCCCAACTTTTTTGAGATGTGTTGCTGTCATGAAATTTCAAATGAGCCAATATTTGGCATGAAATTTCAAAATGTCTCACTTTCGACATTTGATATGTTGTCTATGTTCTATTGTGAATACAATATCAGTTTTTGAGATTTGTAAATTATTGCATTCCATTTTTATTGACAATTTGTACTTTGTCCCAACTTTTTTGGAATCGGGGTTGTATGTATGTATGCGTGTGTGTACATTATATATGTTATATTTGCATTATCATTTATACATAATGAACTTTAATTCTATTTTTTATTCTTGTAATTTTTGTTAATTTTGCCTTAGATATCATGGCAATGTGTAAATAATGTAATATATCTACATTGGTTGTAAATTCAATTCAATTCAATTCAGTTCAACTTTGAGTAATTGTAACCCCAATAATTTTAATGCACACATTAAACTGATGTGAAATTAATGACGCTTGCAGTTAGAAAGTTCTGGAAAGCAGCTCTAAATATTACAGTGGTGAATCATTTGTAAAATACATCATTTTTAACAGACCGTATGCTCGGATACCATATGTGATGTGAATTTGTACTGTGCATGAGGTGTCACCTGGTTTCAGCCCCTGATCCTGACAGAGGCAGGTTGTTGCTCTTGGCATGATGAGTAATGGCGAGGACAGCCATGCCCAGGCACTCATTCTCTATCTCGTGCAGTTCTGCCTCATTCTGAGGGACACGGACTGGCGCCAATCCCCTCAGAAAGTCATACTGTCCCTGCAAACACAGGACAGAACTCTCTTATTTACACCGTTACAGGATAGGCTCCAGCTTGCATGCGACCCTGTAGAACAGGATAAAGCGGCTAGAGATAATGAGATAATGAGACTTCAACGAATAACATTCAGACATTCAAAAACCACCCTGAAAACAAATACCCTGAAATTTGACCATTATCAAACATGTTAGATAATAATTAAGTAGCTACTGCTCTGAAAGCATGACAGATGATTTGAATAACCACCCAACCACAATGTTCAGAACTGTTTATTGTACTAACGTATGCTTCCACACCCAAGCAGTTAATTCAATAGGGTAGTGAACTTCTTTTTTTTTTTTGGATCTCACCTGAGCAAAAAGGTAATCCAGGGAGGCAGCATCAAGCAATGGTGTTCCTTCAGGGCCTTTAGCTCCCTTCTGTTTGTTTAAAGAATGGCGCCACACAGGAGACTCGCTCTCAGAAGTTCCGTGCCAGTTTGTGAAATAAAACCTATTGGGGAGCGAGACAATGTTTGAGAGTACATTTGCATACGTGTGCATGGACAAAAAGCATCAAGGCTTCAATATAACTGTTGCTATCATGTTGGTGGCATGTCTGAAACAGAAATGCACACATGAGAGGTACAGTAATAGAAGGACTCGATTTTTTAGCAGGCAGGAACCTCTTTAAGTGGGGGGAAAAAAAGATGGAGAAGCCCGAAAATACAGTTTTATTTTATAAATATATCTATTGACAAAAATTAGACATGCTATTTAAATGTGTAGTGTAATATTTACAGTCACTGGATATGAGTAATCGCGCGCGCTGATCGGCTACTCTACTACTAGGCTATCAGCACATATACTGTGAGTAGAGTTGCTGAACCAACCGAGGATGAAATAAAAACTGCTTGAAAACAAAACCCAAAAAAAATACAAAAAAAAAAAGCAACAAAATATGGAATAAAAGTATTTGATGGTAAGAACATATCTGTTTTTATTTTTCACGAATTATTATTATTGCATTTTTCACAAATTGCTACTGTCATTTCACCGGTTTTACATTCCAAGCAGAAATGACTGTCAGACGTTTTGTATAAAATTTTTATTTATCGAATGTGCAAAAAATAAAAAATGTTCTGTTTCTCAAAATCCAGTAAATGTGGATAAAATAAAACAGTCGTTCCACTCAATCTCGTCGTGCATGGCTTTTAGCCAACTCGGCTATCAGCTCATGTACGACTCAGGCCCTGTCCACACGGCAACGGATTCAGGTGAATCCGATAAAATTTTTTATCGTTTCGACCTGCCGTCCACACGGCACCGGCGTTTTGGGTGCCCCAAAATGGTATTTTTTGAGAACGGTTTCCAGAGTGGAAAAATCTTAGCCTAGCAAACTAGACCCATCCGCCTAGCGGCCAAAAATATTTTTACCTAGCGAGTGGGTCTAGCCTCGCACCATATAAACAAACACCCCGGGCATCAAATCGTGCCCGCCAATCACAACGCAAGGTTTTTGTTTGGATTCTTTGGGCGGGCTTTTGCAGGAGTGACGACAAAGCTGCGCGACGCTGGAGAAAGCACAACAAGAAAGATGGCTACGGCTAGTGAACAGCGCGCGTTTGACTCCGCTTTGGAATCAGTTTTAGAAGAATTAGACTTGGAGTTTTCGTTGAAACATGAGCAGGAAGAGGCTCTCCGCTCATTCCTTTTCAAGAAGGACGTTTTCGCTGTTTTGCCGACCAGCTATGGCAAAAGTCTGATCTACCAGCTGGCTCCGCTCGTAGCCAAAAGGATGGGGCTAGTTTGTGCAGTACGAAGAATTAATAAACAGCTTTGAAACATTACTTTTTGATTGTTTCTTATTTTCCCATTATTGTAAATTTAAGGGAAATTATTTCACCAAACACCACTAAATAAAAACTCTCAAAAACAGTTTAAGCAAACCCTTGAAAAACACTTGAAAAAAAATAAGTTATGTGGTACAGACTCCAAACTTGTGGTCATTATCTCCAAACTTCTTAAAGTGCCATTCCACCATTGGATGTATTCTTTGGCATAAAATACAATATATTTTATGACAACATGACTAGACAGAGAAATCTTTTAGCTTCAAAATGATATATCGAACATAATTTTTTGACAACGACAAGTATATTAATTTTGTGACCAAAGTCACCTACCCTTTTAATTTCCGCGCGGTAGTGAAACGTGATGTCATCGGCAGGTTCCCCTTCTTGTGTACCACGTCACGTGTGACGTGGCACAGATTATCAGCAATGGCGGATAGAATGAGATTGTCAGCTTCGGAAAAGAAGCGAAGGAAAATAGCAAGTGATGCCCAAAGGAGACGGTCGATGGTGAATATCGGCACAGCAATCGACAAGTGGAAATCGTGTTCTATCCACCATTGCTGATAATCTGTGCCACGTCACACGTGACGTGGTACACAAGAAGGGGAACCTGCCGATGACATCACGTTTCACTACCGCGCGGAAATTAAAAGGGTAGGTGACTTTGGTCGCAAAATTAATATACTTGTCGTTGTCAAAAAATTATGTTCGATATATCATTTTGAAGCTAAAAGATTTCTCTGTCTAGTCATGTTGTCATAAAATATATTGTATTTTATGCCAAAGAATACATCCAATGGTGGAATGGCACTTTAATATCTAGAACCTGTTTATTAATTAATACGCATTTTGAAAAATTATTTATTTCAAGGCCTCCCCCACTGCTTTCTGTCGCTCTGACTACGTCACAGTCACTGTTGCGCTGATTGGTCAGAGCGTTGGCCTATACGCACAGAGACAGTTTGAAAGACAGCGGGTTGTTCCACCCCAACCCGTCGGAAATGTCTACGGATCGAGGCCAGACTAAATATTCACATTTAGTCTGGCTTACCAGGCTAGAAAAATCTGGCAACGGTGCCGTTGCGAAGTCGTCTGGATGAGTAGAACGGATTTGTTTACGATGACGTCACAACCACATGACTAGAACAAGCAGCACTCACTCATTCATGCCGGGTAGAAGAAGGGGTTTATGCGCATGCGTCCTACTTCTTCTATTGTTCTGGTGCCTCCGATGGGACCGTCTTACAGCGCACGTAGAGGTGTGGCATGTGTATTGCATCGTTTTCAGCAAGCGTTGCGTTGCCATATGTACCTGATATTTTACTGATCCGTTGCCCATGTCGACGCGATATTTTTTTTACCCGCTAAAAAAAAACAACTCGTTGCCGTTGTCGTGTGGATGTAGCCTTAGTTTCATGGAATAACTGTTAAATACCATAAATGGTTATTTTGTTGGACCTTTCCACTCACAGATCACATTGCATTACATTCAATTTGGCATTATTAACAGGCTTACTTATTGTTTTTTTCCCCAATTTTTTTTTTTAAATTCAATACAAGTGACCAGCTAGCCAGACTAATACCCACAGTACCAGTCAAAAGTTTGGACACCCCTTCTAATTCAACGTTTTTTCTTTATTTTTATTCATTAAAACTCACTTCATGTCTTAAAGTAATGATGGATGTCGTTTCTCTTTACTTAGCTGAGCGCTTCTTGACATAATATGGATTACTACAGTTGTGGAATAGGGCTGTTTACTGTATTTTTATTATTTACTATTTGATCTCAAACTCATTGAGAAGGCAAGAAATTCTACGAATTAACTTTAGACGAGTCAGACCTGTTAACTGAAAAGCATTCCAGGTGACTATCTCATGAAGCTGGTTGAGATGATGCCGATAGTGTGCAAAGCGTCATCAAGGTAAACGCTGGATACTTTGAAGAATCTAAAATATGAAACGTATTTTGTTTTTAACACTTTTTTGTTTACCACATCATTCCATCTATGTTCCAGACGTTATTTCGTAGTTTTGATGTCTTCAGTACTGTTCTACAATGTAGAAAACAGTCAAAATACAGAAAGAGGCACATATTAATGAATAGGCATGTCCAAACTTTTGACTGGTGCTGTATGTGAACTCATCTCATCTCATTATCTCTAGCTGCTTTATCCTGTTCTACAGGGTCGCAGGCAAGCTGGAGCCTATCCCAGCTGACTACGGGCGAAAGGCGGGGTACACCCTGGACAAGTCGCCAGGTCATCACAGGGCTGACACATAGACACGGACAACCATTCACACTCACATTCACACCTACGCTCAATTTAGAGTCACCAGTTAACCTAACCTGCATGTCTTTGGACTGTGGGGGAAACCGGAGCACCCGGAGGAAACCCACGCGGACACGGGGAGAACATGCAAACTCCGCACAGAAAGGCCCTCGCCGGCCACGGGGCTCGAACCCGGACCTTCTTGCTGTGAGGCGACAGCGCTAACTACTACACCACCGTGCCACTCGTATGTGAACTCAATAATAATAATAATACTTTGATAATGATGGCTTGTGATTTCCACCACTGTTAATAAATAAATATAAATAAATAAAAATAAAAAATCTTGGCCTGCTTATGGTCCCCGGACTGCACTTTAAAAACCGTGGCATTAATGCACTTTAGCAATACAGTATATAACACAAAAATTGTTTACACATGTTTTTAACCCTATGGCAAATAACACGACCAAACAGTCACACAAAACAGCATCCCTGGACTCATGGGTCATTTATTTCATACAGCGTGGTGCAGCGATGTATTTGGCAGTCATATAAAAACACAGGGACTCATCCAGTGTTGTCTGTAAATACTCAGGGTGAGCACACCACAGAAGTGCCATATGAGTAGAGAATCATGGTAAACAGGAAGTAACACATTTTTAAAAAGCCACAGCGGAAGAGAGTAAGTGCAAAAGGTGACCATAACCTGTTTGCGTGCACAACAGGTACACTACGCGCAGGGAGAACGTGGTTCCAAACCCACGACTCACTCTTATCTTAGTTTCAGTGCTCAAAAGGGAAAATAAAGGGGGAATTTTAGGACTTTATACTGCCTGAGCCACTTCTCCATTCTACACCGTGACGATCTCTATTATGGGATGTCAAAAGGCAGGACAGGCTGACCTAAAGCATTTCTTCTTTTTCTTTCAGTAGAAAGAATTTTACAGAACTAAGCAATCTTTTCGGCCAGCAAATAATAAAACGATTCGATGCAGAACAGTTTTCTATAAACACAATGACCACTTTAATGAACTCAAGGCTGGAAACACCAACAGGATAAATAACCCATGTGGTTATATCCATATTTTTTTAAAAAAACATTGATATAACCTTGGTATACGAAAAGAGCCTGTCTCTAAAAGTTTTTGACATTCTTTTCAAAGGAAACTTAACCAATACTATTAAACCAGAAAGCTACACTCTACACGTGGAAAAGCGTTAGCTAAAAAAGCAAAAACTTTCACTAATGCATCATTAATATTTGTTTTATTTGTGGGGCGGCACGGTGGTATAGTGGTTAGCGCTGTTGCCTCACAGCAAGAAGGTCCGGGTTCGAGCCCCGTGGCCGGCGAGGGCCTTTCTGTGCGGAGTTTGCATGTTCTCCCCGTGTCCGCGTTGGTTTCCTCCGGGTGCTCCGGTTTCCCCCACAGTCCAAAGACATGCAGGTTAGGTTAACTGGTGACTCTAAATTGACCGTAGGTGTGAATGTGAGTATGAATGGTTGTCTGTGTCTATGTGTCAGCCCTGTGATGACCTGGCGACTTGTCCAGGGTGTACCCCGCCTTTCACCCGTAGTCAGCTGGGATAGGCTCCAGCTCGCCTGCGACCCTGTAGAACAGGCTAAAGCAGCTAGAGATAATGAGATGAGATCAGATGTATATTTGTCATTAATATTTGTACTGGTTATGTCATTTACAAATAAAGTTTAATCCAGAAAGCCAAAATCCATTCTGATAATCCAATACCAGCTTTCACCACCTCCACCCACTCAACCCAACTCCTCCATATCAGCCCACAGATATGATGAGACTGGATGACGTGGTCAATGTGACCGTGAACAAATAGTCCACGTATACCTTTTTGTCCATGGAACAGTTCATTGGCTCACAATGTTGTGCAAGGTCTTGCAAAAGCCTCTCAGTCATATTTGCCCCGTGTGATAGCCGTATCAATGACAGATAGCAGGTAATGACTGCATTTTCTGTAGCCTTTATCAGCGCATGCTGGATCATCCAAATCGTCATTCTACCACCTAAAATGACCAGCACAAAGGAGTCCAAAACAATCGTAAAATTCATAGTGGGAATGCAAGACTTAGGATCGGTTACTGTGAGGATGTCCGAGCTTTTAATGGTCATGAAATTGTGAGCGCAACCAAACTATTGCCAGAGAACATTCTGCACCAAGCACTAAATTAAAACTGAAGTGAACCATCACCAAATGGAGACTGAATACAATCTCACACTGCTTATCAAATGTCAACAAATGGTTAATATCAGTCACACCCCACACATTTATTCATCGGTCAACAACTTTAAATAACATTCCAGAGGTTTGCTTTCAGAACTTTATCCAGTTCACTGCTCTCACTTCTGTGCAGACTTAACATTCCTCTATGAGAACCACGCTTCAAACTGGGCTCTGGGAAACATCAGACCCCCAGAAATCCATGATGCGTACTGACCCAGACTGTATCACATTACCGTAGTGGAAATTACTATCAATTAGCATCAAGTTCATTAGAGTTACTATATCAAAGATGTAAAGGGTTTCTCTCTGGGGGGAGGAGAGGTAACAGGAGGACAGAGGACGGGAAGGAGCAGTAGCCTAGCCTAACAATAAGCAATACTGGACAATGTGCAATATAATGTGCAATACTTCTCCTGCTGGCCCCTTTTTTTCTCCCCCCTTCCTCTCTTCCCCATATCTTATTCTTTTTATATTTGTATATGTAAATACTTAATTTATCTAGAAGTTTTTTCTCTATTTTCTCATCTCATCTCATTATCTCTAGCCGCTTTATCCTGTTCTACAGGGTCGCAAGCAAGCTGGAGCCTATCCCAGCTGACTACGGGCGAAAGGCGGGGTACACCCTGGACAAGTCGCCAGGTCATCACAGGGCTGACACAGAGACACAGACAACCATTCACACTCACATTCACACCTACGGTCAATTTAGAGTCACCAGTTAACCTAACCTGCATGTCTTTGGACTGTGGGGGAAACCGGAGCACCCGGAGGAAACCCACGCGGACACGGGGAGAACATGCAAACTCCGCACAAAAAGACCCTCGCCGGCCACGGGGCTCGAACCCGGACCTTCTTGCTGTGAGGCGACAGCGCTAACCACTACACCACCGTGCCGCCTTTCTCTATTTTCTATTCTCTATTTATCCTGTAATGATGCTGCTGGAATCTTAATTTCCCTGAGGGAACCCACCCAAAGGGATCAATAAAGTTCTCATCTCATCTCATCTCATTATCTCTAGCCGCTTTATCCTTCTACAGGGTCGCAGGCAAGCTGGAGTCTATCCCAGCTGACTACGGGCGAAAGGCGGGGTACACCCTGGACAAGTCGCCAGGTCATCACAGGGCTGACACATAGACACAGACAACCATTCACACTCACATTCACACCTACGGTCAATTTAGAGTCACCAGTTAACCTAACCTGCATGTCTTTGGACTGTGGGGGAAACCGGAGCACCCGGAGGAAACCCACGCGGACACGGGGAGAACATGCAAACTCCGCACAGAAAGGCCCTCGCCGGCCACGGGGCTCGAACCCAGGACCTTCTTGCTGTGAGGCGACAGCGCTAACCACTACACCACCGTGCCGCCCCTCAATAAAGTTCTATCTAATCAAATCAAAAACACATAGTCTAATTGCAGTTGCAATAAAACAACAAAGTGCTGCTAATACGAAACTGTTTCAACTCGACATCAGTGGAAAGTTTCGGAATAAAAAGCTCTTCTAGCTTGAATTGATTTATACTGTTCTTAAAATGAACTCTGTGCTGTAATTATAAAGAGGACGTTGGAAATCATTTCACCCCCGGATGCAAAAAGTTTGGATCAGACTATTTTCACTGCATAGAGTTGTGAGCGTTATCTTTGAATATTTTCATTCTGAATTAAGCTGATGCTTTGCCGCTCTCACACCTCATGGAACCATGGAATTAATTCCATGCGAGTCCTCAAACCTTTCACAGCCAGGGATCCATTTAGGTGTACCAAAAACAATTTGACAGACTTATTAGATAAACTATCAAAATATTAGGCACATTATTTAAATGTGGACAGTAATATACTCAGCAGACAATAAGAGCCTTTAGGCCAGACGTGGGCATTTTACGGCCCGCGGGCCGCATCCGGCCCTTTGGTTCATTCTGACCGGCCCGCGTAAGGTTAATTAGAAATTACAAAATAAACGTATTTTCTAATTTTACCTCATGCATGGACTGAATGTGCATTGCTTTTATTTTGAAGTTGTGTTCAACAAAAACGCAATGCGCGCGACATGAACATGACATGAAATCCCACGAAACCTAATCCCGCGAATTTGTCCAGACCAACCACAAACTTGTACGTCATCCTTCAAACGGTCCAGCCAATCACATAGTGTGACGTCACCAGCAGGCGCCGGAGCCCGAGCCGATCTGTAGATCTGATTCCTACACCGAATCGACTGATGATCATCTGTCAGCTGTGCTTCGCATCTCCACCTCAGACATTCAACCTGACTCTGATGCACTCGTTAAAGACCAACAGAGACTAGATTTCTCTCACTGAACAAATAAAAAACTGAAAAACATCAAATGAAGTGATTAGACTACAAATGTGGGCATCATTATTATAATATTATGTATCTTGCTTGATATTTGGAGTAGAAAGACAATATTGTGATGTCTTTATTGTGTTTTGGGCTGAATGTGACTGAAAAAAAAAGTACAAACGTTCACGTTTTGTTAACCATTGTTTTGGGAAATTTGACTGAATAAATGACATTTTTTGTAAGGCAACCTCGTTTTTTCCAGACTCTTACCAGTCTTAGCAGCTTGTAAAAACAATGTTATTTATTGCTTTATATAAAAGAAATACACTTAATATTATGCAGAATTTAGTTCAGCCTTTTGGTCCGGCCCTCCACAAAATTTTCTGTTTCTCATGTGGCCCCATGGAAAAAATAATTGCCCACCCCTGCTTTAGGCTGTTTATTTTTAAGTAATGATCTCGTGCATCATGTTATTGTTCTTTCAGCTGCTCCTGTTAACAGTCGCCACAGCGGATCATCTTTCTCTGCCACGCCAACCACCTGCATGTCCTCCCTCACCACATCCATAACCCTCCTCTTTGGCCTTCCTCTTTTCCTCTTGCCTGGCAGCTCAATCTTCAGCATCGTTCCCACAGTATACTCCGGATCTCTCCTCTGCACATGTCCAAACCACCTCAAGCTCATCTCTCTTGCTTTGTCTCCAAACCGTCTAGGCTGGGCTGTCTCTCTAATATACTCCAGTCCCCCCAGGATTCCGCGGGCCTTTTTTGTGATTGTTGCGGGCTAAAATGTCTGATGTTGCGGGGGGTTTCCAAAAAATTGCGATGAAAGTTGCGGTGTTTTTTAGGTTTCTGTTGCGATTACATTGCGGGAGGAAGTGAAAGTTGCGAGAAATTGTTGCGATTTTCTCTTTTTGTGATAAAAATTGAGTGATATGTTAAATATTAAGTTACTACTGAAAAACTATTGATTAAAAAAACAAAGACACTGAGAAATGGTCCTATAAACAACTTTACCAATATAAAAGATTACCAGGACTACAAAAATGCAGAAAAATAGGCTTTACTTATCCAAATGCACCTGTTGGTTCAAAAGTTAAAGTGCAGAGAACCTCACAGCACAACATGAAGTTACCTTAAAATATAATATAAATGCATCAGCTTTCATGTAAGAAAAAAAAAACTATTAATACTAGTACTGTGTGCAGGCAGTCTCTCCTGAAGACTAAATTAAACAATAATTATAAACTAATAAAATAAATGGCTCAGGCTTCATAGAAGAAAAAAAAACAATTTGAACAGAATCTCACAGTATGATGCTGAAGCTGCCTGAACAATGGAAAATAAAATACCATTTTGGCAAAAATGTTGGCATCCATTAATTTCTTGTATTAAGTAAAAAAAAAATAAAGTGCACACAGTCCTTCACTGTAAACATAACACACTTTCAGTAACAGAATTTAAGCCTATATAAACACTGACTCGCACATGCTGCTTCTCTTGAACGGAAACACAGAAGTAAGCAGTGTTGCCAGATACTGCTGACGTTTTCCAGCCTAAAATATGTTCAAAACCCGCCAAAATGCACTTGAAACCCCCCAACTGGGTGGGAACCCACCCAATCTGGCAACACTGGAAGTAAGGCGGAAGGTAGTTTGTCGACGTCACCTCAAGACGACGCCAACGATTGGTCAAATTTGCGGGAAAGCTGCGGTGATTGGATGCAATTGCAACACCGCCCTGAATTCGCAGGGATTGGTTGAATTTGCAAATCGCAACATCGCGAAATCCTGGAGGGTCTGATACTCGCTCCTCATCCTGTCCATCTTCCTCACTCCCAATGCCAATCTTCACATCTTTAACCCTGCCGCCTCCAGCTCCGTCTCCTGTCTTTTCATCAGTGCCACGGTCTCCAACCAAGACAACATGGCTCATTTTGTAAAACCTTCACTTTTGCTGATACCCTCCTGTTGCAAATCACTCCTGACACTCTTCTCCACCCCCTCCACCCTGCCTGCACTCTTTTCTTCGCCTTTCTTCCACACTCCCCATTGCTTAATGTTAAGGTAATGAAAACAAGGGAAACTAGATAGAACTCGACGCCAGCGGCGTTGATGGGGATGCCTCCGCCCGGTAGACTACACGCTTTATTAAGTTGTGATTTGGGTATGGACATTTGACCTCACAGTAATCTTGACCTGGTGAAATTACTTGTATCAGCCTTGGAGATATTGTGTTCACAAGGTTTTCAGACAGACATTTGACCTCACAGTGACCTTGACCTTAGACCTTTTGATCTCAAAATCTAATCAGTTCATGTTTGTCCCGAAGCGCAGAAATGGTGAAAGTTTGGTGAAATTCCTTTCATCAGCCTTTGAGATATTGCGTTCACAAGGTTTCGGGACGGACGGACACACGGACGGACGAACAACCCAAAAACATAATGCCTCCTGCAGCTTACGGTGGCGGAGACATAATAAAAACAGATACGTTCTTATCATCAAATACTTTCAGTCCATATTTTGTTGCTTTCTTTTTTGTATTTTTGGGGGTTTTGTTTTCAAGCAGAACTTTTATTTTGACCTCCGTTGGTTCAGCAACACGTATATCAGCTCATATATCATGAGTAGAGTATTTTGTTTTACTCTACTCATGGTATATGAGCTGATAGTCTAGTAGTAGAGTAGCCAATCAGAGCGCGCAATTGCTCATATCCAGTGAATGTGGATAGAATGATTAACAATTATTTGCTGATATTCACTGAGCCTGAGGCGGATAATTGTTTAAGTATAAATACACAGGTGATTATTTCAAAAAATAAAAAAAAAGATTGTATTTAAAAAAAAACAACAACATTTATTTCAAACCGCAAAAGCAACATGCAAATGTGATAACAGCATGGCGCAGGTTTGTGTCACTTATCTACACCGACTCACATAAAATACTTTGTTTTGAAACCGATAATATAAATCACAAGTCCACCTTATCTTTGAATAGTTTTAGACCATTCTGACCAGCATTAAAGAGCATTATATACCGTCAATAACAGACACTTTGTTTTCTTACCTCATGCGGTAGTGAAGCTTAATACTGGTGTCTTCAGTGATCTTGAATACATGATTGGGTGCATACCAGAGATCCTGACTCTCTTCATACAGGGCAAACAGGTTATGGCACAGGGGTGAAATACCTACAACAGTAACACATACGGCAATTAGAAGATGACACCAGATGACACTCAAATTCCCTCATAATTTCTTATTTTTTATATACCAGGGCTCGACATTAAGGACTGCCCGATTGCCCAGGGCAAGTGGGATATGTCCCTGACATGCCCAACCGGGCAAGTTGGAATGAGCATATATTATGAACTAGCACCACAAAAATTAGGCTTTTTGATCTTTTATTTCAGTTCCTAAAAGCGTCCCTCGCTACGTATCCACCAGTATGTCTTGGCTGTTTTCTTAGTCTCGGTTTCATTTACTGCTTTGCAAGTTATTTTATATACCCCCACTGTTGTAGTATGCGACGCGTACTGTTTATAGACCCCTTGTGCATGACGTCATGCATCACGTGATAATTACAGCTGGGGTCAGACAGACACCGTCTTTCAGACAAGCAAGGCTTAATCTGTCTTCAGTATGGTTAATTTTTGTGCTATTTTTGCTTGTTCAAACAGAGAAATAGATAAAAGGCATTACCGTCTCCCCGCTATCAAGAAAAATGTTAACAAATAGAAGCAAATGCTTCAAGAACAATGAGGAAATGAGTGGTTAAAGAATACGACGAGAGGAGCTCAGCTGACAACTCCAGGGAAATTCACGATTGTATTTATAATGCATTTTACAAAAACAGAAAGTCAGAAGTGAGGATGGAAGAGTTTGCTGAAGAATCTTGTTTCATTGTTTTTCTGCTCACATTCGAGTTAGCTCCTTCATGAAAGTGTTCGATTTTCTTACAGGGGAAGCCGCGTCCTTATTCGACACAGAAAACCCAGATTGGTTTCAAACAACTCGGGCATAAAAAAACTCAACAAGGAGCGACGCGAGTGATAAATCCTGAAAGAACAGAACAGATTAAGAGCAGAGAGAGCTGGAGCTTTGTTTCTGTTATCAGAGGAACCCAGTCCTGTGCAAAATATTTATATATCGTTGAGTTGTTAATAGAGTCAGTGCACTTGAGAAAAGCAGTGCACAAATCTAGAAAAAGGACAGTTAATAATTTCTTCATACTGCAAATGATTTGTCTCATTCGTCAAAATTCACCAAACAATAGAATGCAAGGTATGACATGGACAAACGAAATCACCACCGCCTCCTTGGGTGCGTTCGCTTTACTTTCACACTGTTCTTGTTTAACCGGAAGCCAGTGTGCTATGAGGCTACTATATGTAGCTATATATATGAGACACTGATATATGACTTAACTCTAAAAGTCCAACAAGGAAACAAGTGAAGTACATATACTTCCCTAATTGCGGGGGCGTCGTGGCTCAGGTGGCTAAGGCGCCATACCATAAATCCAGGGACCCGGGTTCGATTCCGACCCGAGGTCATTTCCCGATCCCTCCCCGTCTCTCTCTCCCGCTCATTTCCTGTCCTGTCTCTACACTGTCCTATCCAATAAAGGTGACAAAAAGCCCAAAAAAAATCTTTAAAAAAAATAAAAATAAATAAATAAATTAAAAAAAAAAAAACTTCCCTAATTGAATAACCCTTTTAAACAACAACCTACCTGTAAGTAAACTGAACGCACCCAAGCAGGCAGTGACCATTTTACCGGTCCACGTCATACCTTGGGTTCTATTGGGTGGTGAATTCTGATCGGCTCATATCATGAAAATCCGACAGAAAGCGCACAAATCTATGAGAAGGAAATTCGCCAGCACACAAAGCAGTCTGAGCGTGAGCAGGAGCTATTTGAGAGGAATGGAGGGGGGGGGGGATAAACAGTACAAAACCTGAACCTGACATGAATAAACACTGCTCTCAAACTGCAAGACCACACTCTTGATTAAAGATAGGAATAAAACTCTATAAAACAGATTTGAAAAGGCAGCAACTCAGGCTACAATGATTATTCTGATTATGAAAATGTATTGACAGGGGTTTTTATATTCAACTAGTCATTTAATTACCCAAAAACAGAAATGTTAGGAAAAACATTCAACACAGTGTGCAATACTGACAATACCGTACCACCCAAAATTGCGCTCTTTTCAGGCGCAATACTGACGAGAAAGTTTTAAACAACACAAAAACATGTTGACAAATTTCACTTGCACCATCTTGCTTAGACAAGAAGAGCAGAATTGAGCCAATCTGAAGAAGAGAGGTTTAATATTGTTTCATGCTCAGTTCATGCAAACATGTCGGATGCATAACAAGCGTGACAGCCTTCTCTCTCTCTCACTAGCAGACAGAACAAAGAGCGGAACAAAACAAGCAAAACTAAAAGCACACGTTCACTCAAAAAAAAAGAAAAAAATGCACAGTACAATGCATTTCTATTCAAAAGGCACTTTACCTTTCATAGCAGCACAAACACTGAAAATGAAGCAGCCAAAGCTCTTGCGTGATGAGTGAAATGTACTAAACATTATAGCTTCAAATAACATTTTATTCAAGGGCTCGATTATTATTATTATTATTATTTTAAATAGTAATAAAATAAATGCAGCAATTTTAAAGTTTAATGAGGCTGGTTAAGTTTAGTGCTTAACCTGTTTAATTGTGGCTTGTTAAGATTAAAGTCGGTGAACAGGTAGGTGATTTAGTACAGTTTACAGAAAGAGCAAGAGAGAAAGATCTGTTTAAATACACAAATTTCAAGCTGCTTCTTTATTTATTTAAAATAAAATTCCTTATCAAATCCCTTATAATTTCACTTGGCTGTCATTGCAATAGGGGATAATTATTAACGATTAGCATGAGAGGAGAAAGTCAGTAGAGTAACAAGATGTCAAATGTTAACTTGTTTCTCACGGTTTTCCTAAACAGTTAAAAACAAGAGTCATCAGGAGATGGCATACCCCCCCCCCCCCCATATGAAACCCCACTCCAAATTTTCCCAAGTTGAATTGGTTGCCATGGCAATACGGAAAAAATAAAAATCACAGAAATCCCAAAATGTCAAAAGGCACAACTCTTCTAGTCACTTAACATAACTGTCAGGTTTTGTGAAAAAAAATTCAGAATAGTTTTTGAGTTATGCTCTGGAAACTAAAATGTTTACAGGCAGACAGACAGAGCGATAGCTATAATCCCCCGCATTATATGCCGGGCGGATAAAATGAAATTAGAAGAGCACTCTGTAGAGAGCGCACCTCTGCCAAACCATCTGGATTTGCATCAAAATTTGAAATCAACTGTTCATTGGCCCATGGCTCACCTTTCCTCAAAATTTCATCAAAATCTGTTCATTACTTTTAGAGTTATGTTGGGAACAAACAAACGGAGGCGGAAACATAACTTCCTCTCATGCAGTGGTAACAAAAATGGCAAATGGTATTTGTTACAACCGTTCTCATTTACAAGCCACATTTAGACCAATTAGTTGATTATGTTTTCATTAATTCACATGAATAATCAATTATTAAAATGTTAGGTTTAGTGCAGCCCAAGATGTTACTTCACTTGTGGTTTAGATATGTGCAAAAGAGAAACATATGATTATATATAGATTTCAGAACAGGGCGGCACGGTGGTGTAGTGGTTAGCACTGTCGCCTCACAGCAAGAAGGTTCTGGGTTCGAGCCCAGTGGCCAACGAGGGCCTTTCTGTGCTAACCTGGGCCCGCCCATCCTAAGTGTGACGCAACACGGGGGCCTGTTGCGAACTTAGTCTGGCAAGGCAAGCTATTTCCAGCTCTTCCAAGCTCCCGAAAAATTGGGAGCCAATCAACTTTGAGCACCTCCAACGGCCCTGGGTAGAGGCGTGTTCAAGGCAGTGACGTAGTAGAACTGCGACCGGAAGCCATAGATTGTTTACAGAATCTATGCCGGAAGCGCTTCATTCACTAGAAACATTACGAACAGGGAGCAGCGGCAAGCCTTTGACACAGCGGTAGGTGCTGTATTGAAAATATTCAACGGGAAGTTCTCACTGAAAACGGAGCAAAGAGCAGCCCTGGAGGTATTTATTGAAAGGAAGGACGTTTTCGCCTTGCTCCCGACCGGCTTCGGTAAGAGTTTAATCTACCAGTTAGCCCCACTGGTAGCCAAATCAATGGGGCTCAGCGAGAATCCTATCGTTGTGGTCGTCTCGCCTTTGATCGCGCTATTATCGTCCTCTTCAGCTCCTCCTTCTTCTTCCTGTTACTCAAGCAGTTTCCGTCGCGTCACATGCGTCAGAGGAAAGAGTGATGAGATTGGTTTAAGCTTCGTCACAGCCTTTTCTGGCTTCGACCAGTAGCAAACTGAGGCATTTCAGGGAGGCGGGTCAACCACGCGCTTTGGGAAACGGTTGGGCTTAATATCTATGCCAGACCAATGCTTGCAGAGCTTTGAAGTTGCGTTAGCCAGACTATTTCTGTGCGGAGTTTGCATGTTCTCCCCGTGTCCGCGTGGGTTTCCTCCGGATGCTCCGGTTTCCTCCACAGTCCAAAGACATGCAGGTTAGGTTAACTGGTGACTCTAAATTGACCGTAGGTGTGAATGTGAGTGTGAATGGTTGTCTGTGTCTATGTGTCAGCCCTGTGATGACCTGGCGACTTGTCCAGGGTGTACCCCGCCTCTCGCCCGTAGTCAGCTGGGATAGTCTCCAGCTTGCCTGCGACCCTGTAGAAGGATAAGCGGCTACAGATAATGGATGGATGGATTTCAGAACTATATGTATTTATATATATATAAAATGTGACCATGTGAAAGGTTTTCCCAGGCTGAAGCACACTGCCTGAATTTGAACTGTATGTTAATCAAAGTTGTACAGAATAAACACTGACTCAAACACGACATGACGGTTGTGTGACTAAGATGTTCAGAGTGCGCTTTCCACAGAGCCTGTCTTCTCACATTTCATGTACAGTGTTTAGTCGGCATGTATGCTAAAACACAAGCGGTTTCATGGCCACTTGTAAAGTCAACAATGTTTTTCTAAAACGTTCTTGCATAAATTTCCTTTTCCTCTCTTACTACCCAGCCCAACTCGCAGTTTTGGCCTCAGCACAACTTAGAGGAAATCCTCAGTCTGACTGCACAGCTCGGCAGCCATTTTGTCTTCAAGTACTGATTGGCAGCCAAAAACACACATTCCATTCCACTTAGATATCAGGGATGAAACTGCACTGCATGGAATAAAACGACAAACATCTAAACAGAAACTAGAACAAACTGCTGCCTTTACATAATGTCATTTGTATGACAGAACGATTCTCACAAACCTACAATCCAGACTCAAATTTAGTGTCTTCGATTTGCAATATCTATTTCCATATGCAAATCTGGATCTGGGGTTCGTAAATAATTTAACGATGTCCTGTTGTGCTTGTGTGTGGAAGTTATGCAGGATTTAATGAGCAGAAATACACAAGGCTGAAATGAATGAGTAGTCCTGATATGACAGGTCCAGGAAAAAAAAAAAAAAAGTGTGTTTAGTAATTAGCAAAACAGCGCAATTACTAGATTAATTTTGAATTTCTGATAAAATTGTTTAAAAATGTGCAGAAAAAACAATACTTAAATCACTTAATCCAGGCGACAAATTTCAAATAATTAAACTAAACAAATAAATTTTAAAGATTTTTTTTTAAAAAGTCACGTGAAATTGTCCGTCTAGGTATAATTGTATCATTTATTTATCAAATGAGTGGTAAAGGTCATACAGAACATGTTTTATCAGCCAAGTTTCAAGACAGGGATGAAGAAAGAATTAATTATCTTACTTTACATAGTCAGCAAGTTACAGGTGACTCATTTTATAAATGTGCAGTTTATTTCTTAATTCCACTTTCAGGTGTTTCAGACAACAGACAGCTGTGTGATTTTGACAGTCTGCGATCGTCTGCGTCAGATCCGTAATGCTATACCGCGCTTGGTAACAGACACAGCAGAGCAAATAGTTTAACACTATATTTACTGTTAACTCTTAATTCATTGCGTTTGCTGGAAATGTTCCGTCTGCCAAACTGTCACGTTTACCTGAAAACGAAAATGAAATGTAACACCTCTAAACGTTAAGTGCTCTAGAGCAGGGGTTTTCAAGCTTTTCTGCTTTAAGGCCCATCTATTCATACTTGTAATGAGTCGGGGCCCATTAAAAAAAAAATCCCCAATTATTTTGGCTCATCTATTGTATTACAATCTAATAATCTACTGTAAAGTGTATTAATGAGATGCAACATCACTCCCTGTTACAGATGGGAGTCCAGGAATTAAATAAATGCAGTAAAAACAAACTGTTTTAATTGTAGGTATTGTATTTAAAACTGTCTGGATGTGCCAGAAGCCAAACCATGCATGCAGGGCATTCTCAGCCAAAAGGGATTAATGATCCAAAAGTGGAGTCTGGTCCATTAACACAAGAACTTATTGCCATGTTTGTGTTCAGCAAACAAGCAAGACATTAAAGCCAAGACGTACACTCAAAAGAAGTGGATACAGAAACCACTCAATGGGATTAGATCCTTACACGCGAACAAAGAAGGATTTTTCCTAGGAGTTGGAAAATTATCCATCTCAAACTACCTGGTGCTGCAGACATCGTTCTACACGGACAAACCTGGAACAGCATGAAGGCGTACGATTTTTTATATGTGGCTGGGTTAAAGATCTGAGGATCAAGAAACTACTGCCCCTTTTCCACCAAAGCAGTTCCAGGGCTGGTTCGGGGCCAGTGCTTAGTTTGGAACCGGGTTTTCTGTTTCCACTGACAAAGAACTGGCTCTGGGGCCAGAAAAACTGGTTCCAGGCTAGCACCAGCTCTTTGCTGGGCCAGAGGAAAGAACCGCTTACGTCAGCGGGGGGGCGGAGTTGTTAAGACCAACAATAATAGCAAGACCGCGAAAGGTCGCCATTTTTAAGCGATGAGAAGCAGCAGCTGTACAAACGCGAAGTCATCCATTATTGTTGTTGCTGCTTCTTCTTCTCCGTGTTGTTGTTGCTTCGATGTTCGCGCCAAGGTTTATGCAAACGCAGCGACGTAACTGACGTATACAGCGACGTAATGACGTGACTCCCCTTAGCACCGTGAGCTATGGAAAAGCAAACTGGTTCTCAGCTGGCTCGCAAGTTGAACGAGTTGTGAACCAGCACTGGCCCCGAACCAGCCCTGGAACTGATTTGGTGGAAAAGGGGTATACTTGTACCCATCGCAAAACATCGCAAGCTGTAGTGTGACTGTAGCTTAATGAGGCGGACGTGACGTCGGATGCAACCCAGCGATTGTACCCAACTACGAGTAAAAATTAGCTTCAACTTGGAAAAAAAAAATTCCCGGCTCACTAGATGGCACGTGGGCCGTGGCCCATCAGTGGTTGAAAAACACTGCTCTAGTCTACAGACTTTAAATGGTAGAATAGTGAAACAAGAACAAACTTCAATTTGATGAATTGAATTCACTGTTAAAGATTTTAACAAATGTCCCGTCTTATTTGTGGGGTAAAATTACAGCATTTACTGATCATATACAAGCCTCTTTATGCAATGCTTCTCACACTAGCAAACAAGTGCTACAAACTTTAAAAAACAAACAAACAAGCAAACGCACGTAACCGAAACAAGTTCAATTATTTCTTTAGGCAACAGCTGGAACACCAGTGCTGTAATCCAATACAGCACCAATTCCTGCTTGAAGTAAATTTACTAAAGATATCATCTTCAGAAGACTTGTCATGTAAAAAAGCAAAAAAAAACAAAACAAAAAAACAATCTTGGCCAGTCTATAATAAATGCATGTCTCCAAATCTATAAATCCCCTGAGCACAATTACGCAGGAAATGATAACCCAATAAAAAGGAATTCAGCTGTAATCTCATACAAATCCATTGCATCAAGAGAATGTTATTGGGACGGAAGACCTTCAGTTCAATGCAATGAACAAAAACCTGCCAGTTTCCAGACTTTCACTAAAAGGCAAGCTCAAACCAAGCAAATACTGCGTATTATATAAATCTGATTGCTCAAAAGTGGAATAATGTTCTACAAACAGCAGATATCAATGCACTCTTTCAGAGTTTAACAAAGATAAAAACGTGCATTCACTGCCAAGGATTTAATAAGATTACAGGAAGCAAAAACCTAAATCCAACATAACTGCAAGTGAAAATAATCACAATCAAAATCACTCGACGTTGTTCCATAGTGAACATGTTTAACCGGTGAATAACATTATTTTTCTGTTCAAGTGTGACTTTAATAAAGTCAAACCTAAACATTTTCCCAATAGGTCTAAAGTCGTCACTTCCTAGACGCCTGGCGCAGGAACATATCCCCTCTAGCAGGTTTATGTGTGACAACAGGAAATTCTGTGAAGAAAATATTTTTCTGGTGAGTCTGCACACAACAAATCGCACGGCAAGGCAGAAAGATGCTCTGAAAATGTTAACAACAAACTCATGGTTCTGGTTAAATGCATTTTTGGTTTTGTCTTCCTATAAGCAGATTAGGCTATCATATGTAAAGATGCTGTAGGGTATTAACTACTCTTTTATATCTTTCTAACTGGGTTCCAACCAAAGAGAGGGCGTGGAACCCTGGAGAAGGAATATAAACTGATCATTTCTGTTCAGAACAAACCCACATGAAAAATACATCATTTCTAATCCCTGATCATTGGTAAAGCAGTCTGTAAAAGTACTGTTTTATTAAACATTTATGGAAGGAGTCTCCAGTAGAGCCAAGTAAAGCTGGTCCGGTTAGGTTTTCCACTGCAACGCATTTCTCTTTCAAGACAGAGAGAATAAAACAGAGATGCTGGTGAAGGAGCAAATACTGATAGCTGCTATACCGTAAATGACAACGGGCAGGGATCCCAGGAGTAATTGAAAAAAATAGAGGAATGTAAGAAACTATCAGCAGGGGTCAAGGGGGCTGCAAGCCCCCTGAAGCTGTTGAGATTTTAACATTTAAAGATGCTATAGAACACATTTTTTTACATAGATTTAACATAGAAAAGCAACAGAATTTAACAATAATGTGTATCTATTTGATGGCATATTTTGTAATCAATGACATAAGTGGCAAAAAAAATTTATTTAGCTATAAAAATTAGATGAAAATGTAGCTTTGAAGAATATACTTCTTCTGGGGGCGTCGTGGCTCGGGTGGATAAGGCGCCATACCATAAATCCGGGGACCTGGGTTCGATTCCGACCCGAGGTCATTTCCCGATCCCTCCCTGTCTCTCTCTACCACTCATTTCCTGTCTCTACACTGTCCTATCCAATAAAGGTGAAAAAAGCCCAAAACAAATCTTTAAAAAAAAGAATATACTTCTTCTAACCCGGACACTGTTCCGCTATCTCTTTTATGGACGATATCTTTTTTCCACGACACATTCAGGGCTGTGAAATTGTAAATAAGAAATCCGAGGAAAGGGGGGGGGTCTGGGGGGCACAGCCCCCCGGCATAAGCCGGGGGTCTGAGGCCCGCAGGGCCCCAGACACCAAGCCATTTTAGGTGTTATATGGTGTATTCTGAGCATTTCCTGCAAGTAAAAAATTGATCTCAACAAGTAAATATTTGACTAGTCTTGGTCTTCATTTTGCCATATAAAATACCTATCAACAGTTTTCTCTTTTAAAATGAAAGATCCATGTAAAATACCTTGAAATATCTAATAAGTGCCTATGTATTTTATCTCTTAATCAAAATAAAAGTTAAAAAAATGTGTAAATAATTTAAAGAAACGTTAATTAAAGAAAACTTTGATAGGCCTTTCAAAATGACTTTGTGAAAAATCATGCTCAATATTTAAGTGAGAGATACCTGTTGTCTTCCAAATTACACTTAATTCTTGTATTATGTCCTGGCTTTTTCCAAGAGTCTGTCACAATGTCTCTTGTCTACAGAGCAAAAGTTAAAAAAAAATAATGTTTCTTATCTAATATATTATTTACATCTTTTCTTTTACTTCTGGCTCCTTCTATTCCTCTTTGCATCACTCCCAGCTATTTCTTTCAATTCATCTTTCACTAAGGCTATTAGTTATTAGTTCTATAGTATTTGCATTCCTCTATTAAAGCTATTTACAAGATGTTCATAGTCTGTCAAACAGCATCTAATGAAAGTCTTTTAATTTTCTTTTCTTTAACACCATCTCTTTCAGTTTTGCAAACTTGTTCTTTTTCATCTTTTCCTTCAGTCTGTCTGTGTGTTCTTTTCTAGCCCTCTTTGCATCTCTCTCAAACACCTCCTTAGCTTTCCTTTTTGATTGCATCTTATCTATGTCTGATCTTACACCCTATAAGTACAAAATTCACGTACGCGGTGCCAGGTCACGCAATAGCTATTTTTAGCTCTGTCATGCACGAGTCGCAGTCAAGACGTGTTCCACGCTCAGCTGGCATAAAACTCCGCAAGTCCGGCTGTATTGAGCCGCCGGTCTCGTGCAAGGCGATTAAAACCGACTAGACCCCCCCCAATGATTTAATGCAAAAATAGACGTTTTGTGAAGATGATATTTTTCGCGACAGAATCCGCGGAAATTTCACAGCCCTGCATATTGAATTAAGTACAACGCATTAGAAACAAAAGCACGAACGGAGTTAAAACACATTTTCTAGCAAATGGGTGCAGCCATATTGTTTTCTCGTTCTATCGCGTACAGTCTCGCGGTATTTACATCAATTTAACTTCCGAGTGTTCCCGAATGCCAACGAGAACAAACGAAGCTGACAAAAACATCGCTAAACAAGCAAACCAAATCAGAACGTATTCTGCTGGTCATTTTACTTAAACAAACATATTTTTAACGGATATACAAGAGATTTTAAAAAAAAAAAAAAAAAAACACCACCACTTTGGCTAGAAAAATAGCGGAATTCCGCTAAATAGCGGGTGTCTGGGATCCCTGAACAGGAACCAACCAGGTTTAAGGACTTTCCATAACATTAAATGTAACAAACCAACAATCAAAAATTATAATTGGATTTTAAACAAGGGGCGGCACGGTGGTGCAGTGGTTAGCACTGTCGCCTCACAGCAAGAAGGTCCGGGTTCGAGCCCCGTGGCCGGTGAGGGCCTTTCTGTGTGGAGTTTGCATGTTCTCCCCGTGTCCGCGTGGGTTTCCTCCGGGTGCTCCGGTTTCCCCCACAGTCCAAAGACATGCAGGTTAGGTTAACTGGTGGCTCTAAATTGACCGTAGGTGTGAATGTGAGTGTGAATGGTTGTCTGTGTCTATGTGTCAGCCCTGTGATGACCTGGCGACTTGTCCAGGGTGTACCCCGCCTTTCGCCCGTAGTCAGCTGGGATAGGCTCCAGCTTGCCTGCGACCCTGTAGAACAGGATAAAGCGGCTAGAGATAATGAGATGAGATTTTAAACAAAATCTGTTGAGCAAAATCTCCTCAATCTTTCCCTCCTACTCCATTCCTATGTTACAAAATCCCTCTTATCTAACACACTTTCACTTCTGTCTACGGAACAGATCCTGCAGAGTCTCTTCTCCAGCAATCCTACCACCTGCCAACTGGATCCTGTGCCTTTCTTTCATGATGCTTTTGATGAGCTCAACTCAATAGACCTCCTCTCTTTTTTCACTTCAATCATAAACAACCCCTTAAAGGTCTGATGACACGAACATGACTCTATGCAATTTCTTAAATAAACTATACAACATGGCAAACATGTTAGATTTCTGTTATAATTACGTGAAAAGAAGCTGTTGTTACACAAATATCCAACTTTTAATTGCACAGCGCAAGAAAACTGGGTCCGTGGCTCGCGGCCATGCTGTGACGTCAGCGGAAGAACACGCTGCGGTTCACTGGCTGTTCTACTCTGGTTCTACTCAATGGAAATGGCGCATGAAAACGCCGGTGAACTCTCTAGTGCTAGCTCTTCCTCTTCTGGGAGTCTAGAATTGTGTTGATCTCTTCCGAATAGAATCTATGATAGTCTACCCTCTTTACCCTTTGCCTCTCGTTGCTAGGCGGCAGTTACATGAAAGCCGCAAGCTTTCACAAGCAAATACATGGCTGATATCACGCCGACTTTATGATTACATTTATGATTATCATGTAGAATCTATAGCTCTATGTACCTTTATCTTATGTCGTTTCACAACACATGTTCTGACAGGAGGACTGTCTTTGGATCCGGCATAGCTACTAGTAGACCCCCTCCGGAATACTGCCAGTGTTGCCAGATTGGGAGGAATCCCGCCCAGTTGGGCGGTTTCAAGTGCATTTTGGTGGGTTTTGAACATATTTTGGGCTGGAAAACGTCAGCAGTATCTGTTGCCAGATACTGCTGACGTTTTCCAGCCCAAAATATGTTCAAAACCCACCAAAATGCACTTGAAACCGCTCAACTGGGCGGGAAACCTCCCAATCTGGCAACACTGTGTAGGCACTGCTGATGGTAGTAACACATGTTTGTGCTGAACTGAACACCCAAGAGATTCTTTTAAGCTGGGAAGGGTGTCAAAACAATCCAAATCGAAGTGTTCAGAGCACAGGACGGATGTTGGTGAGGGCTCCCACTTGTCACGAGTGCGCCTGACTTGCTTCACCCACTTCGCATGCAGCTCGGGATCTCTGGGAAACTTGAATAAACTTACCCCATCCTTGTAGGTTTTGGAGCAAAAGCCGGCAACACAACGCGAAGGCATAATAACTATATATATAATGTATAATAATAATACTAATAATGACAAACTGAACACCTGTCGCATCAACAACAAACTGGTAAGTTAGGAGGAAGGTTCTTTCGCTGACGTCATATAGCCCCTCCTCCTCTTTCGTCTCCTGGGTGCTGCAGCCCCGTCAAATTTACCCAAATAGCCGCGTTTTTTATTATAACTTGTAAAATAGGCGCCTTCGTGAATTAATATATGGATCATCGGGAATTACTTTTTATGTTATAAAACATCGCCAAAGATGTCAAAAACGTGTCATCAGCACTTTAACATTTGGTCATGTACTGACAGTCTTCAAGACAGCAAGGGTTACACCCATGAAAAAGCCCAATGCCATAGTATCACTTCTCTCTTTTCTTTCTCAAATTCTTGAAAATGCTGTTTACAACTAATTCTCTCTCCATCTTACCCAGGAAGGGCTCTGAGGTCCTAACTGGCTGATGCAACCAAAGTTGCATACTCGACAAAAACTGCCCTTGCACCTGTTTATGCTGTTACATCAACAAAAAGTCCTCATCCTCCTTGACCTTTCAGCATCCGTCAACACTTTCAATTACAAGACTCTCCTGTCCATCCCCAAACTTTTTGAAATAAGTGGCGCAGCATCAGGTGACATGGAGGGAATCCATACCTGCAGGGCTCGACATTAAGGACTGCCCGATTGCCCGGGGCAAGTGAAACATGTATTCTGGCAAGTGGGATATGTCCCCGACATGCCCAACTGGGCAAGTTGGAATGTGCATATATTATGAACTAGCACCACAAAAATCAGGCTTTCTGATATTTTATTTCAGTTCCTAAAAGCGTCCCTCACTACGTATCCGCCAGTATGTCTTGGCTGTTTTCTTAGTCTCGGTTTCATTTACTGCTTTGCAAGTTATTTTATATACCACCGCTGTTGTAGTATGCTATGCGTACTGTTTATAGACCCCTTGTGCATGACATCATGCATCATGTGATAATTACAGCTGGGGTCAGACAGACACCGTCTTTCAGACAAGCAAGGCTTAATCTGTTTTCAGTATGGTTCATTTTTGTGCTATTTTTGCTTGTTCAAACAGAGAAATAAATAAAAGGCATTATCGTCTCCCCGCTATCAAGAAAAATGTTAACAAATAGAAGCAAATGCTTCAAGAACAATGAGGAAATGAGTGGTTAAAGAATACGACGAGAGGAGCTCAGCCTGACAACTCCAGGGAAATTCACGATTGTATTTAAAATGTATTTTACAAAAACAAAGTCCAAAGTGAGGATGGAAGAATTTGCTTAAGAATCTCATTTTATTTTTTCTGCTCGCATTCGAGTTAGCTCCTTCATGAAAGTGTTTGATTTTCTTACAGGTGAAGCCGCTTCCTTATTCAACACAAAAAACCCAGATTGGTTTCAAACAACTCGGGCATATAAAACTCAACAAGGAGCGACGCGAGTGATAAATCCTGAAAGAACAGAACAGATTGAGGCCGAATCCCATTTCACCCCTTGGACCAACCCCTTGGCCCTTCCCCTCCATTTTGCGCGTTCATGTGAAGGGGTAGGGGTATCCCAATCCCAGTTAACGCGGAGGGGTAGGGGAAGGCGTAGGGCTTCTGTACCCCTCCAAACGGAGATTTTCCTGGAGCTGACTCCGAACGAAGGGGTTTGAGTGATTTCCCACAATGCCATGCGGATTTCAGCGAGATTTCATGCGGATTTCAGAAAGATGGCGGTTCCCGCGGCGAAAGATTGTCATAAATGTATTTTCTCTATTATTTACGTGTTTTAAGTTGTTATCCAGAGGAAGCACGCCGCTTGATTCGCTTTCGAGCTGAGAATGAGCAGCGATTTCTGAAATCCAAGCTGCTGCTAAAAAGCTTTGGGAGTGAGTATTGTTTTCGGTTGCTTGACTGCGTACGTTTTGTTCTGTTATTCTCGCTTTTATTGTTTACATGAGTGTTCTGACACCTCATTCTGTCGGATGTGGTGCACGAAGCGCCAAAGATATCCCATTCAGTGGTGTTAGTTAACAAATCACACCCTGCCAGCAGAGAGTTCTGGCTCTGACTGTAGCAGCTGGTCGCAGCCAATGACGCATTTGGTCGCGTTTTGCTAACATAAACGCTGACGGAGGTACGTGATGACGTATGCGATCGTTGAAGGGCTATCCCAATACGTAAGGGTTGAATTTCAAGCCCTATCCCTTGTAGCTCAGTTTCAAGGGGAAGGGCCAAGGGGAAGGGGGAGGGGAAGGGGGAGGGGTAGAAATTAGAATTGGGATTGGGCCTAAGAGCAGAGAGAGCTGGAGCTTTGTTTCTGTTATCAGAGGAACCCAGTCCTGTGCAAAATATTTATTTATCAGGGTGTTTTTTTTTTTGTTATATCATCTCTAGGTTAAAAAAAAAAAAAACGCACTGCATCATGACAGACCGGCTGCACTGATTCAGTTACAGGTTGCCAGGTCTGTATAAAGCACCCACAACCTACACACTAAATAATTTTAAACTCAACATTATCCTGTCTGTCATTATGCAGCGAGGGGTTTGTTTGTTTTTAAACCTAGAGGTGGATGATATAACAAAAAAAAAATATATATATATATATAAATATTCTCAAACACAGTACTGTTCAAAAGTCTTGGCACCCTATTGTTTTCTTCATACAGACTTTGTTATAGATTTCTATTTTATGATTTCTACATTATTGAGTAATGAACCTACAGTCTGAGAAAGTTCTACACAAGCACACTGAACTTTACAACAGCTGCATGCATGTGAAATGGAAATAAATCGACTAAGGCAGGAAAAACTATTTTGGATAAAATCGTTATTGTCTGTTACAAGTAAAAGTAAAAACCAAATAACCAAACTTGATGATAAATGTAATCAATAACCAAACTTCAATTCAATGTGTGATCTTCATTTCATGTTGCAATTCAAAATTATTCTATGGTTTTCCTAAAAAAATAAAATAAATAAAAAAGTAGTACTCGTAAAATAGGAGGAAAGTGATAGTATTGGGGGGCAAGTGGAAATTAACTCCCACTCCCCCCCCCCGGATAAGTGGGTTTAAAAGTTAATGTCGAGCCCTGACCTGCTCTATGCAGACACTTCACTGGTATCCCACAAGGCTCAGTGCTGTGTCCTCTTCTGCTCTCTCTCTGTACCCATGCTCTGTGACATCATATCCTCAGACACAGGCTTACATTCAACCACTATGCCAATGACTCATCTACTCAGATACTTCTGTATCTGCACAGATATGTAGATGCGTGTCTGGTAGATAACATTTCAATGGAGGAAACTAAATCGCAGAAAAAAAAAAAACCCCAAGCTGCTGTATCTCCCCGGAGATGCATCTCTGTGTCACGAACTTGTGTTCTCCTTGTACAACTCTCAGCTTACACCACCTGACAATGCATACAACCTTGGAGGTATTCCTAAATAAACAACTTGCTTCATATTACTAACCTGACTTAGTCATGCAAGGTTCGCCTTTACAAGAAGAGGATGATCTGGCCATTTCTATCCACAGAGGCCACTTGTGTTTGTGCAGTCCCTTTTCTTCTCAAGACTCTAATACTAATACCCTCTAATATTGCATCTTGCTCCTGACTCCAGAATGCAGCTGCAAGAATAGTTTGCAACCTCCCCAAGTTCTGCCACATGACACCATTGCTGCGTGCTCTCCATTGACTTCCTGGAGCTGCCCACATCAGATTTGATGCTTGCCAACAAAGCCAAAAACAGAGCCCCACCTACCTGAAGATACTCATCACACTGTGTGCTGCATGATACTCCCGTTGAGTCTATAAGCTCAACTGGACCAAGACTCTTCTTTGTCCTGGTACCCAAGTGATAGAATGGTCTTCCCCAACTGTCCAAACAGCTGAGACAATGGTCGTCTTTGAATGAAAACTGAAGACCTACCTCTTCACCAAGCACTTGTCTGTTTCCTTTTCATGTTCTACTAACTTCCAACAGGGCTTTTAGCTTGGTGGTATTATTAGACCTTCCCCTACTGAACTTTCATTAGGATCCTGCAAGACCTTTGATAAGTTTCTCTAATGTAAATAATACGTCCTTTACAGCTAGATAGACTTCTGTGTTCAAGAATGTCCTTTAACTTAATTTAATTTAATTAATTACAATAACTCTTAGCTAAGAGTAGCTCATGGTCTCGTAAATATGTTACTCCTTATTGCAGGAATTTTAAGAAATTTTCGGTTTGCAAGATATTTAATTGCCTGATCATGTGAAAGTTTACATGCATTCACAGTCTGGCAGATTGTTTATTTTGCTCATCTTTAGTGTTGCCGTGCAGTGATATCTGGTCCTCGTTTGCATAGGCAAGGTTCTCAACTCATCTGCTTTACACTACTCTCATCCTACAACCCTCGAAGCAAAATTTGCATTTGCTTCTATGCAGAATGAACAGGATGCAAGACTTCGTTTTGTTGCATTGTGAATGCACCATTACAGATAGTTCAAAGGATTCCTAAGTCTCAAATCATCAACAACAACAACTGCTATCCTTGATTAACAGGCCAACTGAATTATTGTGCACAATAAGATTTTTGCTGAGTAGGGCTTCTGGGTTTTAGAATCACAAGCAAATCAGTTTTGCTAAGCTACAATTTACAGTGATCATTTTAAACTACATGTAAAACAATTTACTGCCTAACATGAAGGATTTAAGTGTTGCGATGGCTCGATGGCACAGTACGAGTCTTGGTTGACATTAAAAAACACTATCATAAAAGGTCCAGTCTTTTAACTTCACACTGGCAGAGGTTTTTTTTTTAAGAAAATCTGGTGAATGTTTTTTCTGAGCACCCATAAGCAAGTTATAGATTCGTTGGCATCTAGCATGGCTAGACACTGCTGTATGCGCGCGTGTGTGTGTGTGTGTACTCACGACATCTCTTGGCAGCCTCCACACACAAGTCCTCGGCAGTATGACAGTCTTTAAAGTACTCAAGTTGGTGGGTGTCAGGCAGGTAGAAGTGGATCTCGAGGCCTCTCATGATGGCAGGGATGGCCAAGTCCACCTTCTTCTGTTTCTTCATCTTCCCACACAGCTGCCTGCCCAGCTCCATGACTACTAACTTTGGCATTCAGACACTGCAGCAGAGAGACAGACAGAGAGAGAGAGCAACAGACAACAGAGAGACAGAGAGGGAGACAGACAGAGAGAAAGAGAGACAAAGAGAGAAAGCGACAGAGAGAGAGAGAGAAACAGAGAAAACAACAGAGAGAGAGACAGCGACAGAGAAAGCAACAAAGAGAGAAAGCGACAGAGAGAGACAGAGAGAGCGAGACAGAGACAGAAAACACAGAGAGAGAGAGAGAGAGAGAGAAACAGAGAAAACAACAAAGAGAGAAAACAGAAAGAGAAACAAAAAACAACAGAGAAAACGACAGAGAAAACGACAGAGAGACAGAGAAAACAGAGAAAACGACAGAGAAAACGACAGAGAGACAGAGAAAACAGAAAGAGAGAGAAAACAGAGAGAAAACGACAGTGACAGAGAAAACAGAGCGAGAGACAGAGAAAACAACAGAGCGAAAGAGAGAGAATGACAGAGAAAGAGAAAACAGAGAGAGAAACAGAAAACAACAGAGCGAGAGACAGAAAACAACAGAGCGAGAGAGAGAGAGAGAACAACAGAGAAGGAGAAAACAGAAAGCGACAGAGAGAGAGAAAAACAGAAAACAACAGAGAAAGAGATTGACAGAAAACAGAGAGAAAGTGACAGAGAGAGACAGACAGAGAGGGAGAAAGCGACAGGGAGATGGAGACAAACACATTAGAGATGGAGTCAGTCACTTATAAACGATGATGGCTATTAGCTACTATTAAATTTATATAATTGAATAATTTTCTTAGCATGTACATTATTATTATTATTATTATTATTATTATCATCATCATCACTAAAGCTTAGTAGAAATAAAGCGGGTGACTGGACACACCCTCTGCAAATAGATCAATACTACGCAATGAATAGATTTTTTTGCTCCCTCAAGTAATAACTATAATTGGCTGGTGATGACTGCGAGACAGCTGGAGTTCATGAACAGGCTTACGTTAATCTCTTGGGTTTTGACACTGGTGCATTAATTAATTAATAAGCTCCCAAATCATATTTTTAACTGTTTGGTTGGTTAACTGGCTGCATACTGAGGTTGTACCGTCTTCAGCTTCTGGATCAGAGCCTCGTATAAAAGAATACCGAAGGTAAAATGCAAAAGAGGGCAGTTTGATTTGAAAAGAAATAATCGTGAAATGGAAAAAAACCTTTAGTTCTTAAACTGCGTTCAAGGTTATGGGGGGGGGGGGGGGGGGGGGGGGGGGGGGTTCATGGTCAAGGACAACAAAACTGTAGCTGCAGCTCCATGGTATAGGCGAGTGCAAACAGAAACAGTACTTCCAACTGACCAATTTGTGTGTCATGTGACAGTGGTTTGAGAGGAAAGAACCTTTTTCCGCTTGTAATTTAGATTCAAACAATAGCCATTTCCTCTGATGGGATGAGTGCTAGAGTTAAATCCATGTTCTTTAACAGTTATCTGATACATCAAGCTAGAGTATAGTCAGTCAGTCAGTCAGTTATAACTTGTCAATATGCTGAAGTGCAGAAACGCTGTCTGTATTTATCCTCAGCTTTTTTCTTTAATCATAATAAAACACCTTAGTCATATTAAGCAATAGCTTAAAGATCTCTATACAAATATGATCACAGCCACTTCAGAGCAAAAACCACATAAAACAGCCATTACAGGATCACAGTAATATATGAAACTGGCTAACAAGTGACCAGGATTTTAAAAAAAGACAAGCTGACGTGCAGAAACAAAACAAACTGGAGAAGCTGCTGGTGTGAAAATTTGATGTGAACGGATTCTGAGTGAAGGGTCATGACCTTCCCCGTGTCCGAAATCGCTCACTCGTTCCCTACATAGGGAATTACTATATAGAGGACTATATCGTGGGGCGGCACGGTGGTGTAGTGGTTAGCGGTGTCGCCTCACAGCAAGAAGGTCCGGGTTCGAGCCCCATGGCCGGCGAGGGCCTTTCTGTGTGGAGTTTGCATGTTCTCCCCGTGGGTTTCCTCCGGGTGCTCCGGTTTCCCCCACAGTCCAAAGACATGCAGGTTAGGTTAACTGGTGACTCTAAGGCTACGTTCACACTGCAGGCTGAAGTGACTCAAATCCAATCTTTTCGCCCATATGTGACCTGTATCCGATCTTTTATTGACAATATGAACGACACAGATCCGAGTTTTTCAAATCCGACCCAGGCCGTTTGGATATGTGGTGCTAATTCCGATTCCTATCCGCTCTTTTCATATGCGACTTCAGTCTGAACCGCCAGGTCGCATTCATCCGACTTACACGTCATCAACAAGCCACAAACGTCACTATTCTGCGCTGAAGTAGGCGGCGGGTCTCTCAAAAAAGTTACAACAACATGGCGCATAATCACGGGCGCAGATAGAGGGTGGGACGAGTCATATTTAAATTCACCTCGTTCGGTCCCCCCCACTTATAGGGAGGAAAAAACGTCTATGCTGTCTTTCTTTGCATAAGGCAAATCTCACGGAAAAATCAAAAGACTAATTACCATTCGGTTTATTGAGGTGCACGGCAGTGTATACATAGTTGCAACAACTCACATAAAACAAAACAAAGACTGATATTCGGTTGGTTGAGCTGCGCGGACTGCACAGGTTGCGAGCTCGAGCTTGGTTGCTATGGTTACTAACAACAAGTTTGACAGGCATATCGGGGTTGGTTTGCTGGCAGCTTTGTCCCCCCCAGTTCAAAAAACGTATCTGTGCCCCTGCGCATGACATCAATGCCAGGGATGCTTCGGGCTGTGAAGGTTCTGAATCTTCTCAATGGAAGGACGCAGAGGTTAGGGAGCTGATTTCCATTTGGGGGGATGCAGCTATTCAAGCTAGATTGGATGAGTCATACCGCAACCGGGCAATTTTACTTCCGTAAACACTGGCCATGCTCACTGCGTGTGACGTCGTCGTATCCTGCAGTGCGCATGCGGAACACTTTTAGGTCGCTTTTCGTTCATACTGAGGATCACATACAAGTCGCGTATATTTGTTAATGTGAACGACCTCACAAAAAAATCGGATTTCACAAAAAAATCGGAATTGAACATTAAGCCTTGCAGTGTGAACGTAGCGTAAATTGAGCGTAGGTGTGAATGTGAGTGTGAATGGTTGTCTGTGTCTATGTGTCAGCCCTGTGATGACCTGGCGACTTGTCCAGGGTGTACCCCGCCTTTCGCCCGTAGTCAGCTGGGATAGGCTCCAGCTTGCCTGCGACCCTGTAGAAGGATAAAGCAGCTAGAGATAATGAGATGAGATGAGATGAGGACTATATCGTGAGCTCATTGGTAAAATGAAAAAAAAAAAAAACGCTTTTGGACACTACTCCGTCGCACCGGCATTTACGTCATTACTGTCGCACAATTAAAACGTGCCAGATCAGTCATCTGGTGGGTTTTCAAAATAATAAATAAATGCATGTATTTTTGTGATAAATCCATATTATACTGAGTAGGGATGTCCCGATCCGATCACGTGATCGGAAATCGGGCCCGATCACGTGGTTTCAGACTCGATCGGAATCGGGCATTACCTCCCGATCAGGGATCGGATATATATCTATATAATATATTCTCATTTTTAACACATCAATAGCTATGCGTTGGCACAGAGTGAGACCAGACCTCTTGTCTCAACACAGCAACATCAACGCGTGCAGCATGACATCACTTTGTAGCAGAGACGCTATTGGTTATTGGCTGCCTGTTGCCGGCGAAGTTGAACACGGAAGCAGTTCGAAGCGGAAAGCAAAGCATGTCTGCGGTGTGGCAGTATTTCAAAGTTGATGACAACATTGCCATTGCAAACTGTGAAATATGTAAAGCTGGAATTTCAAGGGGTGGACAGGAAAGGGCCGCATTTAATACAACAAACCTGATACGGCACCTGAAAAATAAACACCCGACACAATACAGCGAGTTTTTAGTGCTGTTGCAAACATGTTGGATGACAAAAACAGGCTCAAACCTGAAAGGGTAGAAATGCTTGTTTTCATCAAGAAAAACGTTCATTTCCTTAATTGAAATTACTGTATACCACTGTGAGATGCATTCTTAAAAGCAAATTACTGGCACTATGGCAGTTTTATTATTATTTTTTTTATTTGTTTACATTCCTGCCAGGTATTTAAAGGTTATGTTTTTAATTTATGTTATTTATTGTTCAAACTACCTCACGTAAGTGCTCTGTTTGCTAACGGAGTTGTTGGATGTTAAAATAAGGTGTTAAATTAAAAAAAATGAGGAACATCCTGGATCCGTTTCTTTCCTCGTCTTTATTATTTTTTATGGATTATAAGAAGTATCGGATCGGGACTCGGTATCGGCAGATACTCAAAATCAAATGATCGGTATCGGATCGGAGGGCAAAAAAACCTGATCGGGACATCCCTAATACTGAGTGTATATCCCACATTAATCAATACAAAGTACCTGCATCTTTCAGTTTTTTTTTTAAATCAAGGCTAAATACTTCTTTGCCGCTGCCTTTTATTAAATCAAATTTGAGACTTTTAATTTGATTTCTTTCAGCGCGACCGCAATGCATGATGGGATAGATTGCTTTGGTTAGTGACCATCAGTTGTACACTACTTTTCGTGATGCACTGTAGGATACTTTGAGTGCACTATATAGGGTGTAAACAATCCTCACTAAGGTTTCGGACAGCACTACAAAATGGCGTCCTTACTATACTACATAGTGCCCTATATAGTGACTAGCGAGCGATTTCGGACACAGGGCTTGTGTAACTGTCTCTGCAAACGGCATATATTGTAAAATAAGTATTGAATGCGTCAACATTTTTCTCAGTAAATATATTTCTGATGGGGCTATCGGCATGAAATTTTCACCAGATGTCGGTAACAACCCAACTAATTCACACACACAAAGAAATCAAAACATATATGTCCACAAATTAAGTGTAATAAAGTGGAATGACACAGGGAATAAGTATTGAACATGCTTACAAAAATTTATTTCATACTTAGTAGAGAAGCCTTTGTTGGTAATGGCAGCTTCAAGACGCCTCCTGTATGGAAAAACAAGTCGCATGCATTGCTCAGGTGTGATTCTCCCCTTTTAGTTGCGAGGTCGTAATTAGTTTTGCCGGAGTCCCTGCTTGTGCTCAGAGCAAAATGTATCCTGTTCCTACTCATCAGGTGACATTGGGCAATACCTAACAACCTGTGTTTTCTCTCTCTTTCTCTTCTACCCCCCACTCTGTCTGTCCCTCTGAGTTACATGTCAATCCTGAGATCGAGGTGCTGACCTCAGACCTGCCTGATCCATCCTGATGCCCTACGTCTGGTTGGAGTCTCATTACATAGCTCCTGTGAGGACGGCCCCGTATGGACAGTTGAAAGTCGCACGTGGAAGACGCTCTGGACACTTATGCCGCTTTTCCACTACAAACGCGGCTGAGTCGGGCTGAGCCGTGCCGTGCTGAGTCGGGCTGAGTGGGGCTGTTGGAGTTGCATTTCGACTACAACCGCGCTGAACCGTGCTGGATGGAAGTGGGTGGACACATTGGGTGGAGTTAGCGAAAGTGGGTGGACGTCAGGTGACGTCGTTAAGCAGCGCAAACAGTGACATCAGTGATCTTTTAAGCGGTAGTCTCACGACCCGGATAGTAAACAATAAACATGGAGGACATGGAGTCGTTAGTGTTGCTGGTCTTGGTGCTGTGGCTTGTTGTCACCGACAACGCGGACAGATACTGGCAAGAGCGTATAGATGAGGCGAGGCGCATAAGGCTTCAGAAATTCTCGTAATTCGTAATTCTTCTCCTTCCGGGTTTGCAGTGTTTACAGATCCCAGCGTGCTCGCGGGGCGTGTGTGGGCATGTGAGGACACTCCTCCTCACCAATCAGTGCACAGGGGAGTGTCTGCTCACGCCCCTAGCCCCACTCGGCTCGGTTTGGCTCGCTTCAGCCCCACTCCAAAACGGTGCGAGTTTTAGGGGTTAAGCAGGGCTGAAGCGAGCTGAGTTGTGCTGGTTTTTGGTAGGTTTTTGGTGAGCTGAAAAAGGGTAGTGGAAAAGGGCCATTACAGTAATGCTTTTATAGCTGAGGACTACAGTTGACTTGCTAACTTTAGGACTGCAGTTGTCATGAACAGTTTTGCACTCAAGATTCCATCAGTGAAGAGTTATAACATCAACGAAACTGACTTCATGTTAAAACTGTTATAATCACGTTGTCTGTTATCACCCAAACGAGGATGGGTTCCCTTTTGAGTCCGGTTCCTCTCGAGGTTTCTTCCTCATGTCGTCTGAGGGAGTTTTTCCTTGCCACCGTCGCCACAGGCTTGCTCATTGGGGATAGATTAGGGATAAAATTAGCTCATCTTTCAAGTCATTAAAATTCTGTAAAGCTGCTTTGCGACAACGTGTATTGTTAAAAGCGCTATAAAAATAAACTTGACTTGATTTTGGCCCATTCTTCCACACAAACTGTCTTCAAATCTTGAAGGTTCCGGGGGCCTCTTCTATGAACTCTGATCTTCAATTGGATTCAAGTCGGGTGATTGACTGGGCCGTCCTAGCAGCTTTATTTTCTTTCTCCGAAACCAACTGAGAGTTTCCTTGGCTGTGTGTTTGGGATCATTGTCTTGCTGAAATGTCCACCCTCGTTTCATCTTCAGCATCCTGGTAGATGGCAACAGATTCTTATCAAGAATGTCTCGGTACATTTCTCCATTCATCCTTCCTTCAATTATATGAAGTCTGCCAGTACCATATGCTGAAAAACAGCCCCACACCATGATGTTCCCACCTCCAAACTTCACTGTTGGTATGGTGTTTTCGGGGTGATGTTCAGTGCCATTTCTCCTCCAAACATGGCGTGTGCTATAACATCTAAAGAGTTCAATTTTGGTCTCACCTGACCAGACTAAATTCTCCCAGTATTTCATAGGCTTGTCCAAATGTTGTGCAGCAAACTTTAAATGAGCTTCAACATGCTTTTTCTTCAGCAATGGAGTCTTGCGCGATGAGTGTGCATCAAGGCCATAGCGGTTGAGTGCATTACTTATTGTGTTCTTTGAAACAACGGTCTTCATGAAGCTCTCCGTGAGTGGTCCTTAGCTCTTGGACAACTCTTCTGATTATTCTTTTGACTCCTCTGTCAGAAATTTTGCGAGGAGCACCTGGTCGTGACCGGTTTATGGTGAAATGATGTTCTTTCCACTTCCGGATAACAACGCCAACGGTGCTCACTGGAACATTCAGAAGTTTAGAAATACGTCTGTAACCAGTGCCGTCAGTATGTTGTGCAACAATAAGGTTGCGAAGGTTTTGCTTTTACCCATCATGAGATGCTTCTTGTGTGACACCTTGGTAATGAGAAACCTGGACTAAACCAGCTGATATTAATTTGCACTGATCGGGGGCAGGATCGCTTTCTAAATACTGACAGATTTCAGCGGGTTTCTTGGCTTTCTATACCTTTTTGCACCTCCTTTTCTTCATGTGTTCAATACTTATTCCCTGTGTCATTCCACTTTATTACACTTAATTTATGGACATACATGTTTTGATTTCTTTGTATGTGTGAATTAGTTGGGTTGTTGCCTGGTGAAAATTTCATGCCCATAGCCCCATCAGAAATATATTTACTGAGAAAAATGTTGACGCGTTCAATACTTACTTTCCTGGCTGTATAAACACTTCACCTGTCTCAGAGAGTACAGATGAATGAGTGAAGGTTTTCTAATTATTATTACGATTCGAATTATCAAATTAGTAATATTGAAAAAGCTTCAGCTATTTAGTACAGATCTGATCTCCTACATATTGATATTGAGCTTTTACATTTCTTCCACAATGGACAGAAACTACAACTCTGGATATTTTGAGAAAACGTCTTCATTTTTAAACATTATATGCTTTAAGCCACAAATGCATGGCGATACTGATATCAATAAAGGCTAGAAAATGAGTCATCTAGAAAAAACGATAATGACTTAGGTCAGTGTCCTCCTGACCCTCCTGATCTCAGAAAATCCAGACATCGAGTGCGTTGACATTCACAAGAACAATCAGATGTCCTTTTATCAGATTAAAGCCATTATCATGGTTATCATGGTGTAAAATATAGCATGAAGTACGAATTTTGTCATGTCCTTCTTTTTAGATGGGTTCAGGTATGAAGCAATGCAACTGCAGAAGTTCTCTCATTATTGACTCTCTGAGGACCCAAAGAAGGCAATTATTTTGCGCTTATCAGATTATTCTGTGTATGTAAATGTAGTTCTGGTGCTTATGAAAATCATTCAAGGCAACTTTGAATTGGAGTCACGACACATGCTATTATAAACACAACAGTGCATGTGTCCATGACACTATAACAGACAAATAACACTGTTGCGCTGATAGCTGATTTATACAAATGATGTAATTGAACAGGGACACTATTCATGCGCTATAAACAAGCTGAGTCTATATACGAGCCGACCTTCCGTGCGAGCGGCACTGGGTTTCATGGATTTATTGTGATGAATTTCCCTGTTCCTTTTTTAAATATTTTCTGCGAGCCTCGAGTTTTAACTTCCTCCTCAGTGCTACTTTCGCAGACGAAGCCAAACACTTAGAAAAGCAGAAGGGTTTTTTTGTTTTGTTTTTGCTTTCAAGCTACCATTCAAGCAACATCAAACAGAGGTTCACAAAGTGTTCTGGAGCCTGGGACCTATTGAAGAGTTAAAAAAAAAAAAATCCACACAGCAAATAATCATCACTGGTTCAGCACAAGCATAGACTTATTATACAAACACAATCAAATATAGGCACATTAATTAACTGTGTACAACAGAGATATACACTACGTTCAGACTGCAACCTGAAACGACCCATATCCGATTTGTTGTGAAATCCGATTTTTTTGTTAGGCCGTTCACATTACCAATTACATGAGACTTGTATGCGATCTCCAATATGAACGGAAAACGACCCAAAAGTGTCCCGCATGCGCAAATTGACACGTAATAAGCACATCTACGTAATACATAAACAAAAAAAAGCGCACTCTTCAAGTTTAATGATTTCTTTTTTGTTTGTTTAATTATCTGGTTAGTGTTAAAGTGTGAGGTCTCGTGTGTGTTTTTGTTTCTGAACTGAAATGAAAACGTGTAGCCTGGTAACGAGGGTTGACTCCTAAATGTCTCTCTAATTTCTATATAAGTGCACTACATGTTACTAGGAAGTAATGGATTTTTAAACTCTATATAGTGCACTCGAGCTTCAGTAGGCAGTCATTTGGGATACGGCCGCTGTATTACCAAACTCATCATTCAGGCTTAATAATTTGCACATATTTATTTCGTCATATTAATAAACTTTTTCTACATTTTTATAAATATTTATTTAGATTGTTTATAGCCAGCTGAATTCTGCAACTTCTCTCAGCGCTGGCTCAAGGTGCAGAAACACCAGTGCAGTTTGCTATGGAGATGAGGTGGTACAGGTGGTACCTGGCGATGTGGTACAGGATGGTTTAAGTTATAAATCAGTTATAGAAACTGTTTTGTTTACCGTATTTTCCAGACTATACGTCGCTCCGGAGTTTAAGTCGCATCAGCCAAAAAATGCATTACGAAGACGAAAAAAACATATATATGTCGCACCGGACTATAAGTCGCACTTTTTTGAAGGGTTATTCTATCCATAGAATCTGTGATTGTATCTGATAAGCGGCGCGTGGTTACTGCGCGACTGCATTGTTTATTTAATAAACGAACAGCTGAGCAGTGATAACGCGCCCTTTGCCCTGTAAGTAGCCTAGTCTGATTATTTTAAATATCTACTACTATCTTTAATACTATCACTATCGTTATTACTAATAGTCTATATTATTATTATAACTAATATTAGTAGCCTATTACTGATGCAGTAATCAGTTTGCTTTTAGAATATTTTTACCGGTAGGGCTTATTATCGCCCCATGGCTCTTTCATCTGTGTTATTAAAGCTGTAGTCATCATCGAGGAGTGTCATTCTTCATTTTTGTCGAATTTTATTTCATCAAATCAGAGGTCAAGTAGGCTATAGGTATATCATCTCCAAAGACAGGTACGGTAGTAAAAACAACCGTCTAGTGAAAAAAAAACAACAACAACCGCTTTTAAATCCCCTACTTAAATCCTTAAAATGAGTAATTTAACTCATGTCTTGTGTGATCTGATCTCCAATGGTGAAATAAACCGGTTGTGATGAGTACAGTCTGTTATTTTAGAAGATAAATGTAATATATAATTTAATATATAGACTAATAAAAATTAATATTTTATAATATAATATCACGACATATTACTGTCTGTAACTGTTTGTCACTAAAGCGTTTTCTAAGATCATAATGTCTGATATTATTATTATTATTATTATTATTATTATTATTATTATTTTACACACACAATAAGCGCATGTGCGTAAAGTTATAGTAAACCATCCCCCGCCTTTTTTTTTTTTTTTTGAGTCGCCGGACCCACCCACCTCCTGCGTTCTGGGACCTCCCACTTCACAAATTAAGCACTGCCTAAAATCACTACATAACTTATTTAAATAACTATAGGCCTATCATTAATAATAAAACACAGGTCAATCAAGTTTATCAAGCTGATGATTTCACTCCATATCAGCAAATCCATTGAATTCCTCATCCTCGGTGTCGCTTCTGAACAACTCTGCCTCCAGCGGCAGATGAAGCGCCGTTTCCTCTTCTTCTGCGTGGCTGTCGTCAGACTCAGCATCAGCTCCAGTTATTCCGCGGTGGAAAAAAAAAAAAACATATATACGTCGCACCGGAGTATAAGTCGCATGGCCAGCCGAACCATGAAAAAAAGTGCGACTTATAGTCCGAAAAATACGGTAATCAGGCTAACAGATAAACATCCAGGTCCCTACCAAATCCACCATTAGCTTGATCAATTCTATAAAAGTCTATTTAAATTCTGAAAACTGTACAAATGTTGTTGTTTTCCACCAAAGAGGCGGGATTAGCCAACGCAGAATAGTGACGTTTGTCTCTTGTTGATGACGTGTAGGTCGCATGAATGCGACCTGTCCGGTCAGACTGCAGTCGCATGTGAAAATATCGGATATGCATCGGATTTAGGACCACATATCCAAGCAGCCTGGGTCGCATGTGAAAAAATCGGATCTGTGTCATTCAGATTGTCAATAACAAATCGGATACAGGTCGCATATGGGAAAAAAAATCGGATATGGGTCGTTTCAGGGTGCAGTCTGAACGTAGTCATAGAGATGTAATTAATTTTTTTTAATGGTAAAATAGTTCATACTAGAAGGGCACTTGGTAGAGAGTATAGCTCAGCCAAGCCACATATTCAGATTTGCATCAAAATCTAATCAATTGTTCGTTGGCCCATGACCCAGCTTTTCTCAAAATTTTATCAAAATCCGTTCACGACTTTTTGAGTTATGTTGGGAACAAACAAACAGGTGAAAACATAACCTCCTCCAAAACAGTTGCCGGAGGTAATTATCGACACTTTTTCGGATATCCAACATGATTTGATCGTGTACTTTAAAAGCCCTGAAGAAAATCGAATGCAACATTCTCGCCCAAGTTCAAAATCGAATCCTGGTTGCTGGGGCCGTGACGCAGTGGTGTTATCTGCTCCACTATCGTCTTCTTTTTACTTCTTTTGGTCAGCGAGATTTGATAACATTAATGCTTTGTGAATTAATGTTACGGACACTCATGCGAAATAATCTGAACTAGTATCAGCAATTTAGCATAAGCGATGAAATCATATTTTGATGAGAAACTTAATTTTTAATAATATCACATGTAAAGAAATGCTGTCGACCAAAAATGGCTTAAAAATAATGAAATGAAATTAAATGTTTCGATATTAAAAAAAATACTATAAACAGCAGTAAGCCTTAATAAATGAAACAAAGTCAGTATTTGGTGCGAGACGACCCTTTGCTTTAAAAAAAAAATAGTAGTCTGAGGTCCAGTGAGTGCAGTTTTATGCGGAAATGAGCTGTAGGTTTTACTGAGCATCTTACAGAACCAGCCACAGTTCTTCTGGACACTTTGACTCTCACACTCGCTTCTTAATTTTGCACCAAAACCCAGTAGCCTTCATTATGTTTTCTTTTTTAATCTGAAAAGTGCTCTTTTATGGAATATGCTACTCAAATACAAACTTTTTTTTTTTTTGGAACATTTAATTTTGTGCTGGAAAACGAACGTTTGGACTCTAAAATGTTTTTGTACTGACTTGATAACGGAGAAGTCATAAAATAGAAATCAATAACAAAGTTTGTATGAAAAAATAGGGTGCCCAAGACTTTTGCACAGTACTGTGTGCACATTATATATATATATATATATATATATATATATATATATATATATATATATATATATATACACACACACATACCAACCACATATTCCCCTTTTCCAGCATATGCTTTCGACCCTTTAAAGTGACAGTAAAGCTTTCTGCATTGCACTATTCAGGTCTGCTGCCTAACTGAATGCAAGTAAACAGGCATGTTTGAGTTCACACTCTGGCGCATTAGGAAACGTGGCAGTGTTTACCAGGAGTGCAGTGTACACTTTCTACTAAGGTGCAAACATGAGCCTTGTTTGCCATTCATCCACATGCTCCATTATGTATTATTTATACCACAAAAACACATTAACATGCAGGTTAGTCACTGCATAAGGGTGGACAATGGGATGCTGTGACAGGGACAGCAGTTAAAGCTTTGAGTGATAGTACCAGTCAAAGGTTTGGACACATTCTAATTCAGTGGGTTTTCTTGATTTTTATTAATTAAAAGACACTTCATGTCTGAAAACAATGATGGATGTTGTTTCTCTTTACTTAGCTGAGCCGTTCTTGACATAATATGGATTACTACAGTTGTGGAACAGAGCGATTTACTGTATTTTTATTATTTACTGTTTGATCTCGGATGCATTATGGCGGCAAGAAATTGCACTAATTAACTTTAAACGAGGCACCTGTTAATTGAAAAGCGTTCCAGGTGACTACCTCATGAAGCTGGTTAAGACAACGCCAATAGTGTGCAAAACGTCATCAAGGTAAACGCTGACTACTTTCAAGAATCTAAAATATGAAACATATCTTGGTTTTTTTAACCCTTTTTTTTTTTATTTACCACATAATTCCACATACGTTCCAGATGTTATTTCATAGTTTTGATGTCTTCAGTTTTGTTGTACAATGTAGAAAATAGTCAAAACACCTATGAACGAGTAGAGTAGGAGCGTCCAAACTTCTGACCGCTACTGTACTGATCGGAAGGCTGGGACTTCAAATCCCAGCACTGACAAGCTCCTGCTGTTCTGCTCTTCAGCAAGACTCTTACTCCGGGCAACAGCTGTCTCATTTGTAAGCCACTTTAAATAAAAACATCAGCTAAATGAGTATACTGTAAATCAGGCAGTGAAAAAAGTTTGAATTATAAACTTAAAATGTAAACTAATCTATCTCTGTGACATTTTGTCACTTTCAGTCAACACCTCAGAGATGTTTTATCATTTCAGCTTGCATTTTCGGTCTTTATTTAAAGGAGAACTAAAGGCAAATTTTTTTATGATCAAAATTCTATTTTTCTCATTTTATTAAATATAGGAATGTGTTTTTGATAGCTATTTTGTCACTGCTATAGTGTTTGAAATATGCTATGTAATATATCAGTCCATATATCAAAGCGATGGCTGTAAGCGAGATTCGTTGAGACCATCGTAGGACGGAAGTAAAACGTTCAGCGGAAATCAAAGTGACCGACATCCGCCAACGTTGTCAAAAGAAGCGCGCGCCGTCTTTTGAATGCTGATGTAATCAAGCAGGAAGTTTTGTTTGTTTTGATAGCAATCAGGAAAGTATGAAAAAAGTAGGCAGTAATCGTCATTTAAACTCGTTTTTGTGCAATATTTCGTTTGGAAAACAGTTTTCAAAATGGCGGCACTGACACCTGGCTGACGCTTCACGTTTCGAAGTCTCGCACAAGTCTCATGAAGATCGTGCAGATAAGCGACGCCTGCCGTGGACCAAACGAACTAAAAACCGAATAGGCCGATAAGCATAATGTTCAATTGCAATTAGTTGCCAATACGAGTCACGATACAAGGTTACTAAAACCGAAAACGTAATTGAATAACACGTTAAGAGATAAAGCAAGTTTAAAAATGACTTCAGTTCCCCTTTAATGACACTGATGGCTGTTTAAACCTGTACCTGTTTCAAGTTTTTTGTTTAGATTTAATCAGGTGTGGTCCTACAAAATCACCTTTCATATATATTATTTGGATTGTACTAACAGTCATCTTTGATTAATCGTTAGAACACACTGATATTAAAACCAAGTTGACATTACTTAGCGTTACTGATACTTGGATTAAACCCATATTTAATGAAGCAAACCAATCCAACAGGCTAATAACTACTGGAGCTGAGGAATACAAATAACAAATCTGGGTTGGGATTTTCATGACAAATAACATTTCAAGAAATCACAGAGCTCCTGGCTGCACTTCCCCAGAGCCTACTTTATCGAAAATATTATTTATCCTCATGTTTTTTTTTCCTACTGACAAATAAAGGAAGATGAAAAAGGAAAGTTTGTTGGTGGAATCCTGCCACTGCTCGAGATGCTTACATGGCACCATTGTTCTCATTTCCTGTAGGCGTCGACACACAGAATGCTGCGAAAGCAAACCACGATCACGCTTTCACTCACGTCTCTACACCCTGAGATGCTTCTACAGGTTGACATCAGTTCTGTGTGTATGATTCACACATGCATACATGCGTGCGTGCAAAGTGACTTAAATGTCACCCTGTCTGAAGGGTCTTAATAGCAAGTGCTCTGGTGGTACAGCTTCAAGCTATACACTTTTTTCACAGGTTGTAAATTGGAAGCAATGTATCATCAGCACAAGGACTAAGACTGACTTCATCTGGCTTAACATCTTACACAGCTTCACAATCTCATTCTCAAAGGAAATGCTAAAGCGCCCGCACACACGCACACAGTCCCATACCATTACATTTTAATCGGCAGAAAATAATCCTTGTTGAAAAGTACTACAATTTTGCACTTTTAAGACGTTAAACAGTGCTCTCATAAACTCGTTTTCAATACGCACGCCTGCAAGTTCCTGAACTATTATCAGCAACTAAAATGACTGTTAGAAAGTAAGAAAAAAAAAAGTTTGCTGTGCGTTTCTAACAGTTGCCATGTTAACAATCTGAAATGACTAAGCTCTTGGGAGCTTTCCAGCCTTAGACATGATTTCCTTTAACCTGTTCCTGAAACCACTTTCTCTTTGGAAAAACAGAAACACAATTCAACTAAAACGTACAAGAGGAGAGGAAAAAAAGGCCAACAGCAAATTTTAAGACCAACGTCTCATTTAGAAGCATTTAAATAGTTGCACTGAGTGAACAAACAAACAGTCCGACATTATAAAACAGATCGCCTGTGAATACTTTTCAGCACAATCTGATAGAAAATGTGCATGACATGACAAGATTAGATTTGATTTAGTGACAAAAAAGACAATGTCGGGGAAAAGAAGAAGTGACTGACACAACTTAATGGCCACTGCGGAGCTCGTATTCAGAAAGCACGGCTAACCAAATCTGACCTTTAAGAATGTTAAAAATGAACAACCTACACTTAAATACATTTTAATTTAACCTATTTTATCACTGTCAGTAATATTATAGTACTAAAAACGAAAAAACCAGACGATCCATGTCAGGATTTTTTCCTCTTCGAAAGCTGAAGGAACACAGTGTTCTTCTTCACAGCTCCCATCTTATCTCTGTAGGGTGAGTTTAATCGATGACTATCGATGATTATTCATACATATTCAGTTTATTTCTAGGGAAAATTATTACTGAGGTAAACATTTCCACAGCTGATTCGTGTCCACGCCACCTGATTCTGCTGAAAGGCTGCACTTACTTTCATTAAAGCGTCTTTCTGTGTGTAATTATTTAACACTGCGACAAAAATTAATATCTTAGTATTTACAAAAGATTTTTATAGGCTATTATTTAATTTCTACCTACAAATTAGTTCGAGACTAAAACAAAAAGCTTTTAATTTTGATTTCATGAGGATAAAAAAGTAGGTTGTTCATTTGTCTGTTAATTACAATAAGTATCAAATAATTATAATTACATTTCCTGAATAGCTCGAATAAAATGCTTTTTTTTAATTGTGTTTTTATGAAAACTAGTCTAGTTATGTATACTTTGTCACTAAACAAAAACAAGACTGACTACTGAACAGTCACATAAAAAATGGCACCCCTGCTTGGTTAACTTTGTGTACGAGGAGCAGGTAGAACAGACTAAAACTACAAACAACATCGCTAGTTAGTTAGTTAGTTAGTTAAAGTGTTTAATAGGAATGGTGTTAGTTCATGACCAATTAGAACTCGTTCTCCAAAGACAAACTGTACACACCTGTCTTATAACACTGTTTTATAGCAGGCACATAACCCCGAACACCGAAATCACTCAGAGGAGCTGAATATTTGTCATTTAGCAAAGCTAGTCAGTCAGTTAGCTAGCTAGCTAGTTAGTCAGTCAGCTAGTTAGTTAGTTAGTTAGCTAGCTACCATAAACAAAGCCAGAATTAATATCCGACACCTCAAGCAGCGTACAAAACAATTTAAATATTTAAAAAAAACAACCCCTAGTTCACATAAACAAGCCGTTTTGGGTCAGAACCGACCACGGTGAGAGGAAAGTTAGCTCTGCAGCTAGCGACCCAGCTAAATCCGCTAAACAACACGAGCTAGTCTAGTTTAAAAGCTTTTCTCATTCTTACCAGGCAAGATAAAGTTACTTCCGTCCGATTTCAACCATCACCAAATACAGTGAAAACCTCTTCGTCTTCGGATTTGAAGGAATGTTTATTAATCTCGCGGTTAGAACTGATATTTTCCGTTGAAAGGGTTTAGTTTCGTTACAGACATAATGTCCGGTCGGTCCCGTCCTCAGCTGAACAAACCTTTCCTAGCACAGCGTCGAAAGATTCCCGAAAGTCGGGGTTTACCACGAAACGCGTTACTCGGCGCCTATTGGTTCAACAGCTTGTCGGTCAATTTTTAGACCAATCGAGTTGACATTGGGGTGGGTGTACAGCTACATCATTGAGCAGCAATAGATTCAGTCACGTTTAAGGCACCTTGATAGAGCTGAAGGCGGTGTGTGTGTGTGTGTGTGTGTGTGTGCATTATCATCTTTATTTATTTGCTACTATTCCAGTTTTACGGGTTGAAAACATATTTCAACGCGATCTCAAATCAAGGAATCAAGAATGTGATGGTAATTGGGATAAAAGTAAAATTATTAAGGCTCTTACAAAGTATTATGCAAAGCTATAATAATAATAATTATTATTATTAGCAGTAGTCGTAATTAATAGTAGTATTAATATTAGCAATAATCATCGGTGTTATTATTGGTAATAGTTACTAGTAGTAGTGGTAGTAATTAATAGTAGTATTAATATTAGTAATAATCATTAGTATCATTATTGGTAATAGTTACTATTATTATTATTTGTTCATTTTATCCCTTTATTACATAATTATAGCTTATTCACAACATGACTGACCTATCTGATGTTAATCACTATTACTTATTGCTTTAAAAACCACAAACTTCCAGGCATTTACAGTGGTATTAGTTGTTCATGGTTTAACATTGCTTAACTCAACTGCTTTTATTATTCTTTATCAAAATCAAACATCTGTATTGACTATTATTGTATCTAGTGATAAATAAATAAATAAACTTTGAAAAAAGAAGAACCCTTTATTCGTCACATGCACATTTCAAGCACAGTGAAATTCATCCTTTGTATTTAACCCATCTGAAAAAGTGAACACACACACACACACACACACACACTCAGAGCAGTGGGCAGCCACACCAGAGCGCCTGGGGAGCAGTCAGGGGTCAGGTACCGTACCTTGCTCAAGGGCACCTCAGCCCAAGGCCGCCCCACGTCAACCTAACTGCATGTCTTTGGATTGGATTCTGAAGTGTGTCTTCTGAAGAGTGCCTTGGATTCCTTCTTTTTTCAAAGGTTTTTACATTCTCTATACCAAAGAGCACCTTCAATTTTTTTTTATTTTTTATTCCTTTTTCATCAATTCCTGAGCACTTCGGATTTTGTCTCATCTTATGAAAATAAATAAATAAATAAATTTGTTAAACTTCATGATGTTTTTCTATCGCTACGATATAAAATTGAGCCCAAAATAATAATAAAGCCTGGTTTCTTGTTGAGAAGCAAGTTTATTGTTTCTCACGCCACCTTGTTGTGAAGAGTACAGCAGATCAACAGCCCAGTGCAATCCCAGTGTTGTTGTGTCCTGGTTAAGCCTAGGTCCTGTACAGCAAGGCAGCTCACATTTCACTGACGTGGATATTCGACAGACTGAAGAAGGCCTTTAAGACCAGGAGGTCTAGTCTGCCTTGCAAGGGAGGGACTTCCCGTCCTCACAATCAGACGAGTTGCCAGAAACTGTGGGCTGTAATTTCACAAGAAGCCTGGTGTGGCAGAGCACTTAGGGACGCTGGCGCAGATCAATAACCTATTGATTGAATGTATGCAGAGACTTGAACTATTCCCATCAGAAATAGGCTGAAATTCGCAGCTATAAATGCTGCCACATAGGTTAATATTATATAATCTTATGTCAGCATAAATAGATCAAATGTAATGTAGATACATAAATAATTTACATTGATTACAAAAATTGATGAGATGATGAAGACAGATGTGTGTGTGGTTGAGACACAGCAGCAGTAGTCTATATACAGTATGTAATGTGATAGATACACTAATGCACAATGACACAAACAGAAAGTGCTAAAGTCCCACTGGAAACTCCTAACGATGGATGAGTCAGAGGCTAAATATGGCAGTCAGTGTGTGGAGTCATGAAGCTCATCCAACAGTATTATTCCTAGGTTTCATCCAAGAACAAAGACACCAGGACTAGGAGCAAGAATTATAACTCGTCTATCCTAGATAAACTGTGATCAACAGGAAAATATTGAAATAAGTGGAAAGGAGAAAAGGAAAAAAGGGCAAGAGAATTAAGAATGTGAAGTGAGCTTTTGACCTAAACTTTATTTACAGTGACTCCACTGACAGCCATCATAGAAAAATGTATACTTTACTATTTCTCCCTGCAAGTCCTGACAACCATAATACATTTTCAAATAAACAGACAGTACATTAACTGTTTTTTTTCTGCAGCTTTTATTAAAAAAAAAACACCCAAGGTTTCCTTTTGTTTTTAGGTTAGGGTTCAATTTAGCTTTAAACTTAGCATTAATTAGCTGCATAAATTAATTGTCAGTGGAAGGTTCTTACAAGAATAGGAAAACAAAACCTATGTATGTGGGGGGGGGACATAAAACTATGAAAGAATTAGTAAAATATGTCAATGCATCAAAATATTTCATTTAAAAGCAACATGGGGGATTTCCATTCCAACAGCAAGCTTATGAAAAATGTCCAGTCTTCACATTACTCTGTAACAGTTTAAAAAGCACGTTTCATCGAAATTTCATCATCTTAAAGCCCAGAGAACATAATGAGGAGACACACGATGACGTATGAAGCCTTTTACTTGACAATACAAAATAGCATTTTTAAATACAAACGAACACAATAGGTTAGCTATTTCCAATAACCGATAGCAATAATCGAACCATTAGAAATGTGTTCAGTTAGGAAAAACTTCATCACAAGAACCAGATGTCAAGATGGCTGCCATCCTTCAGTTATCACAGTACTGTACCTTTAAGATGGACAGCATCAGCACTGTGATAACTGAACAAGGGCAGCCTGTCACATCAAGAAGTGCCAAGGTGGGTCCGTTCTCTCCATCCGATCCCTTACCTTCAGTGGTTCTGTCAACATCATGAGAAATCACACTTACACAGAGAGAAGGCATACATTACTACTGGGGGAAATAACAAACAACCTCTGGAGACAGGATTAAAGTCCAACAACTAATTAAATATTTAAAAATCCAAAAGAGAAAAAGAAGAAAGTCCACATATACATTTTAGAAATGTAAAATTACTCTGCTTATTTCATTTAAAAAGTAGAATATCCACACAAAGTGTATTTAATCCTTCTGCTCTCTTTAAATCAGAATGACCTGTTTTATTATAACAAAAAAAAAAACAAGTTTTAACAAGAAACACTGTGTTTGACTCATTTTCTGTACATAACATTAAAAAGAACAAATTTACTTCATGGGAATCTGCTCTCTCTTTCATATAAATAATTTTATTAGAGAGAGACAGAGAGCAGATTCCCATGAAGTAAATTTGTTCTTTTTAATGTTATATGCAGAAAATGAGTACATAACATTAAATATATATCCTACTTTATATTTCTACCACACAGGTCGTTGTGCCTCAAGCATAAACCAAAAAGTGGTGAAATATAAAAGCAACTGCTTTTCACATTAAATAAAACTAATAAGTGAATTCACTCTATTACACTACCTCCATGTCTTATTTGCACACTCGTATCTGTTTACACACACCTGCAAACAGGAACATCCACAGGCAGGAGAAGTCCTTTTGTTTGTTTACTGTTCCTCAAAAAACAAATATGTATTCAGAGTTGCTTATTTTACATATTTTCTGCCTCCTTTACCCAAAGTTAATCCTAGACTATAATTAGTAATAAGTAGTAAACAAAAGAAAAGAAGAAACTTCATATAACTTAAACAAAGCAGTGATATGCTACATATACTCAGAAAAAAGAAGATATTATCAAGCTATCGTTTAATCAGAGTTGTGTTGTGTTACTCTGTTATTACACTCTCAGAAACTAAAGTACATACACACATATACATACATACACACACATACATACATATATATATATATATATACACACACACACACACACACACACACACACACACACACACAGGACACTTTTTCGCTGGAATAAAAACGTGTTCTATTCCCTTCTGGTGGATTTCGTTCATTTGGTTTGATTGCATGCAATATTGTTAGCATATTGCTTATCCTATGTGTATTACATCAGTCTACCCAATGGAGAATGAGCGTTGAATATGGTTTACGATATTGCATGGTTGTCAAGACAACACAATGTCACAGGTTGGAGCTGATGCGAATATCCAATGAGAAAGTTTTCTGCGGTGCATACGCGCAAGCATTTCTTTGTTTGCAGGTAGCACCATCGAATGTGCATGAATAATAATAATAATAATAATAATAATGGCTTATTTTTTTCATGATATATCAGATATATTCCATTCAGCTAGCATGATACTGAACTCACCTTCAACTCATTCAATATCATGCTGGCTGAATGGAATATATCATTAAAAAAATAATAAATAAAAAAATAAAATCGCTCAACTTCACCGGCTTGTTCAATTGCGTTGCGTGCTCGTATTTTGCTCCGCCCATGCATGGCCCCTCCCGCTGCACAAATCTCTTCTTGTAAACAAGTCCATCAGCTTGTTAGGGTTTTTCTCCTGTCACTCATTCAATATCATGCTGGCTGAATGGAATATATCTGATATACTATGAAAAAAAAAACCAACCAGCCGATATGATTTAATCATTATACCTTTCGGGATTAAGTACTGTGAGGTCCAATAATGAGCCCTAAAGGGCACATTAGTGCAGACTGTATCTTGGGGGACAGAAATGGACTCCTATTTCTCCTATGTACCCCTACTTCTGACAGTGTATCATGGATCTAAGCTGTACAGGAATGCAATAACTGTCTCTTGAATAGAACCACTAATGAGATATGGATTAACAAACAAACAAACAAAAACATTTCCAAGGCACTCAAGATCAAGTCTATTATATTTAATCAGTCTTCAACTATGACAAAATAAACCAACACCTACTGACACCTCATCCAAACCTCTCCACCCTCCTTCTCTTCCAGCTTGTTATTATCCTGTAGGCTCCGCCCTCAGCGCGCTCGACTTCACCGGCTCGTCCAATCGCCTTGCGGGCTCGGATTTTGCTCCGCCCAGACGTGGCCCCTCCCACCGCGCAAATCTCTTCTTGTAAACAAGTCCATCAGCTCGTCTGGGTTTTTCTGCTGTCACGAGACGGCGTCGGTTGGCTGCCAAAATGACCTAATAATCACCAAAAACATCGGGTATCTGCGCAACATTAAAACAGTGGTGAAGAAACAAGAATTATTATTATTATTATTGCTCCAAACATTTAAATTATATTCAAGTGTTAATAGTGATCATTCCATGCAATAATAATAATAATAATAATAGAAGAAAATGTAGTTTATAAATTATTATATATTATATATATATATATATATATATATATATATATATATATATATATATAATGTGAAGCTTGAGCAGGTATAAAAGCATGCTGGAATGCCATGCATGCATGGTTGGTTGGTTATAATTTAATAAATTATACATGTCAGACTGCACTGTTAACCGAATATCGATAAAGCAGGCTATGAAAAAAAATTTTTTCTTTGCAAAACAAAAACTAGCAGCATGCAAACAGCAAAGCATTAGTAAAGCATTATTCCTACATGTTGTAAAACACAGTGCGCGCTAACGCCCAGTCCAGAGCAGAGCAGAGCAGAGCACACACCCCTCTGCCTGCCTGCCTGCCTGTCTCTCTCTCTCTCTCTCTCTCTCTCTCAGGTCCAAAACAAACAGCACGTAGCACAGAATCTACACAATAAAAACCCTTAAACAGCCTCACCGACAGGGTCATGAGCGAACATCAACATCTAACAGGTTGTCAACATACTTACCCGGGTTTCTTTCCTGCTCCGCGGTTGTATTTACGTGACTATCTTTAAATGACGCAGCAAGCTCACAGCGCGCGACGCAACGTGATATGTCGCCATTTTTGTTGTTGTTATTAAAAATCTCAGAGCCATGTGACAGAATTAAAAAAAAAAAAAAGCCCACCAGGCTTCCGGGTACCGAAGCTCAAAGTGCATTGAGGTTTTTCTTCCTCTTGTTATTTTTTATTGTAAAAGGCTATAAAAGCCAAACAAACAAATGTAAAAAGAATAATAAAAAAATTCACCTGGCTTTGAAGTATTGTCAAAGAGCGCACGTGCCTGAGGACGCGTCGCGCGCACGTCTGCCCAGTTCTGACGTCACCTCAGCAGGCTCTTCGGAAGAATCATATGCGTCGCAATTTTAAATAAATAAATAAATAAATAAATATCTGAGAACTGATTTAAGGCAAAACTCGCAGGGAAAGAAAAACACTGCGAACAAACTGAGACTTTTTTTTTTTTGGTTGTCATGGATGAAAGTGCACTTTCTTCCTGAGAGACAACTTAACCTATTAAGCTCCCAATGCATCTCATCTCAGCTGGAGCCTATCCCAGCTGACTACGGGCGAAAGGCGGGGTACACCCTGGACAAGTCGCCAGGTCATCACAGGGCTGACACAGACAACCATTCACACTCACATTCACACTTACGGTCAATTTAGAGTCACCAGTTAACCTAACCTGCATGTCTTTGGACTGTGGGGGAAACCGGAGCACCCGGAGGAAACCCACGCGGACACACTGGTGACTCTAAATTGAGCGTAGGTGTGAATGTGAGTGTGAATGGTTGTCTGTGTCTATGTGTCAGCCCTGTGATGACCTGGCGACTTGTCCAGGGTGTACCCCGCCTTTCGCCCGTAGTCAGCTGGGATAGGCTCCAGCTTGCCTGCGACCCTGTAGAACAGGATAAAGCATCTAGAGATAATGAGATGAGAGATTTTGCAACCATGGTCAATTTAGATCGAACTTTTGATAGACTCTACAGCCAATCATTTTGCCCCGCCCCCACATCACACTCCGTCCGGTGTGGTAGTGATGTCCCATTGCTCGTGTGCGAGTCACCAGTTAACCTAACCTGCATGTCTTTGGACTGTGGGGGAAACCGGAGCACCCGGAGGAAACCCACGCGGACACACTGGTGACTCTAAATTGACCGTAGGTGTGAATGTGAGCGTGAATGGTTGTCTGTGTCTATGTGTCAGCCCTGTGATGACCTGGCGACTTGTCCAGGGTGTACCCCACCTTTCGCCCGTAGTCAGCTGGGATAGGCTCCAGCTTGCCTGCGACCCTGTAGAACAGGCTAAAGCGGCTAGAGATAATGAGATGAGAGATTTTGCAACCATGGTCAATTTAGATCGAACTTTTGATAGACTCTACAGCCAATCATTTTGCCCCGCCCCCACCTCACGCTCCGTCCGGTGTGGTAGTGATGTCCCATTGCTCGTGTGCAAGTCACCAGTTAACCTAACCTGCATGTCTTTGGACTGTGGGGGAAACCGGAGCACCCGGAGGAAACCCACGCGGACACGGGGAGAACATGTAAACTCCGCACAGAAAAGCCCTCGTTGGCCACTGGGCTCAAACCCAGAACCTTTTTGCTGTGAAGCAACAGTGCTAACCACTACACCACTGTGCCGCCGGGCTTAGTAATACTAGTTTGTGGAGGCTGTAAGTTAATGGCTGTCTGCCACACTGATGTCACAGCGTGACCCTGGCAGCACAGTTATAAAGGTGTTTCAGCTATAACAAACCCCTTTCATATACATAAAACCTGCTCATGTACACTCTCAGAAAACAAAGTACATCGTTGTACCTTTAGAGGTACAACGGCTTGTCACTAGGGCAGTACCCTCTAAGGTACTTATTTGTACCCTTTATATACTGCTTGGGAACATGTATGTACCTTTCTGAGCCTAAAAAGGTACACCTTGAAGTCCAATAATAAGCCTTAGGGGGTACATTAGTGTAGATTGTACCTTGCGGGAAAGAAATGGGCTCATACTGTACCCCTATTTCTGACAGTGTATGAGGTGAAAACAACACAGGGTAGATAACAAAGATAGCAAATTTTCTTTCCCACTCAGTTTTCCATACCAGTATAGTAACAGGTGTCGTGTATTCCCACCTGACTGTATTTAATGGGATGCTACACAGAGCAAACCTATTTGAGACGTGTAAAAACATGTGAGATCGGATATGACATAAACTATAATTCATTCCAGTTTCCAGCTTTATCTGCCATGCTGGAATGATTAGCCAAATAGCCAACCACATGACCAGACAGCTTTCACACTCTAGAAAGTCTTAGGCCTTGGTCACACTACAGCTCGCAATGGGTTTGCGAATACTTGGCGATGAAAAATTGGTAGTATCAATTCACCACCAATCATGTGATGCACAGCAAATGTTCTCTGAGCTTCATGAATTGTTTTTTGGTGTGTCTCGACCTCGTAAGTGGCCAAAAACATTGCGAAAAATTTTAATGCATCTCTGTTATACAACCCCGAGTCCAAAAAATTTGGGAGAAAGTACAAATTGTAAATAAAAATGGAATGCAATAATTTACAAATCTCAAAAACTGATATTGTATTCACAATAGAACATAGACAACATATCAAATGTCGAAAGTGAGACATTTTGAAATTTCATGCCAAATATTGGCTCATTTGAAATTTCATGACCGCAACACATCTCAAAAAAGTTGGGACAGGGGCAATAAGAGGCTGGAAAAGTTAAAGGTACAAAAAAGGAACAGTTGGAGGACCAAATTGCAACTCATTAGGTCAATTGGCAATAGGTCATTAACATGACTGGGTATAAAAAGAGCATCTTGGAGTGGCAGCGGCTCTCAGAAGTAAAGATGGGAAGAGGATCACCAATCTCCCTAATTCTGCGCCGACAAATAGTGGAGCAATATCAGAAAGGAGTTCGACAGTGTAAAATTGCAGAGAGTTTGAACATATCATCTACAGTGCATAATATCATCAAAAGATTCAGAGAATCTGGAAGAATCTCTGTGCGTAAGGGTCAAGGCCGGAAAACCATACTGGGTGCCCGTGATCTTTGGGCCCTTAGACGGCACTGCATCACATACAGGCATGCTTCTGGATTGGAAATCACAAAATGGGCTCAGGAATATTTTCAGAGAACATTATCTGTGAACACAATTCACCGTGCCATCCGCTGTTGCCAGCTAAAACTCTATAGTTCAAAGAAGAAGCGGTATCTAAACACGATCCAGAAGCGCAGACGTCTTCTCTGGGCCAAGGCTCATTTAAAATGGACTGTGGCAAAGTGGAAAACTGTTCTGTGGTCAGATGAATCAAAATTTGAAGTTCTTTATGGAAATCAGGGACGCCGTGTCATTCGGACTAAAGAGGAGAATGATGACCCAAGTTGTTATCAGCACTCAGTTCAGAAGCCTGCATCTCTGATGGTATGGGGTTGCATTAGTGCGTGTGGCATGGGCAGCTTACACATCTGGAAAGACACCATCAATGCTGAAAGGTATATCCAGGTTCTAGAGCAACATATGCTCCCATCCAGACGACGTCTCTTTCAGGGAAGACCTTGCATTTTCCAACACGACAATGCCAAACCACATACTGCATCAATTACAGCATCATGGCTGCGTAGAAGAAGGGTCCGGGTACTGAACTGGCCAGCCTGCAGTCCAGATCTTTCACCCATAGAAAACATTTGGCGCATCATAAAATGGAAGATACGACAAAAAAGACCTAAGACAGTTGAACAACTAGAATCCTACATTAGACAAGAATGGGTTAACATTCCTATCCCTAAACTCGAGCAACTTGTCTCCTCAGTCCCCAGACGTTTACAGACTGTTGTAAAGAGAAAAGGGGATGTCTCACAGTGGGAAACATGGCCTTGTCCCAACTTTTTTGAGATGTGTTGTTGTCATGAAATTTAAAATCACCTAATTTTTCTCTTTAAATGATACATTTTCTCAGTTTAAACATTTGATATGTCATCTATGTTCTATTCTGAATAAAATATGGAATTTTGAAACTTCCACATCATTGCATTCCGTTTTTATTTACAATTTGTACTTTGTCCCAACTTCTTTGGAATCAGGGTTGTAATAATAGAGTGTCAACATCCTTGTACAGCTTTAGTAATTTCCAGATGGCATTTACATGCTTGCCTGATTATAGCTTTTATGAAGACTTTCAGACTTTCTCTATGTTTATTTTTTTTCTTTTTTTAAAAATGCAAAATGTCAGAATGCTCTACCTTCTGGATTATTCCTGCTATTTCCAGTGAGAGAGATTTTAGAAAACAATGGGCCTCATGTAAGAACCACTCGTACTAACAGATTCATTCTTAAGTGTCTTGTACCAGTCATTTCAGAAAACTTGCCGCATTCAGAAACCTTCTCATATTGAGAACGTTCATCTCATCTCATCTCATCTCATCTCATTATCTCTAGCCGCTTTATCCTTCTACAGGGTCGCAGGCAAGCTGGAGCCTATCCCAGCTGACTATGTGCGAGAGGCAGGGTACACCCTGGACAAGTCGCCAGGTCATCGCAGAGCTGACACATAGACACAGACAACCATTCACACTCACATTCACACCTACGGTCAATTTAGAGCCACCAATTAGCCTAACCTGCATGTCTTTGGACTGTGGGGGAAACCAGAGCACCCGGAGGAAACCCACGCAGACATGGGAAGAACATGCAAACTCCGCACAGAAAGGCCCTCGCTGGCTGCTGGGCTCAAACCTAGAACCTTCTTGCTGTGAGGCGACAGTGCTAACCACTACACCACTGTGCCGCCCTGAGTGTATTATATTTTGCTGAATTATTTGAATAACCCTCAGATCATTTATGCAAACAATTTTTCTTCCAAGCACTTCACGTACTGCTGCGTCTCAAAAAATTTTAATATTTCGATGCATGCACTGAAATTTGGTGGCGATGTTTTCATCAACAAACTAAGCAGCGAATACTCACCGATGGGTTTGGGAAGACTTCCTGAAGCTCAAGGAAGCATCACCAGCTCATTTTCATCGATAACCCATCGCAAAGCATCGCGAGCTGTAGTGTGACCGTAGCCTTAACACTGGACAGTATGCGGGTTACATGTTATTGTCAATGTTACCATGACAACATGGAGTGCTTGAATCTGGTCAGCGTATTCTGCTTTGTAATAATCTTTTTTTTCTAGCCTATTTAGATTAGATTAGATTAGATTAGATTAGATTAGATTAGATTAGATTAGATTAGATTAGATTAGATTAGATTAGATTCACTTTATTGATCCCACATCGGGGAAATTCATGTGTTACAGTAGCAAGAAAATGTCATACAGATAACAAATAAAAACTGAAATAAAAATTAGACAAACGAAAGATTAAATACAGAGGGCTATTTGCATTATCTACCTTGAAAAGTATAGAAATATTGTCTTACTGAGAGGCTCAGAAAAAAAAATTGCATATAGGCGGCACGGTGGTGTAGTGGTTAGCGCTGTCGCCTCACAGCAAGAAGGTCCGGGTTCGAGCCCCGTGGCCGGCGAGGGCCTTTCTGTGTGGAGTTTGCATGTTCTGTCCGCGTGGGTTTCCTCCGGGTGCTCCGGTTTCCCCCACAGTCCAAAGACATGCAGGTTAGGTTAACTGGTGACTCTAAATTGACCGTAGGTGTGAATGTGAGTGTGAATGGTTGTCTGTGTCTATGTGTCAGCCCTGTAATGACCTGGCGACTTGTCCAGGGTGTACCCCGCCTTTCGCCCGTAGTCAGCTGGGATAGGCTCCAGCTTGCCTGCGACCCTGTAGAACAGGATAAAGTGGCTACAGATAATGAGATGAGATGAAGTACTTCTGCACTTTAACTTAAGTAAAAACTTGACTGTACAACTTTCACTTCTATCGGAGTAACATTTGACCAGTGGGATCTGTACTTTGACGTAAGTAATGAAGTTGGGTACTTTGTCCACCTCTGTCCCCATGTCTGTGTTGGTATTCTGTTTTCCCCCCACCGTCCAAAAACAGGCAGTCAGGTTAACTTCTTCTTCTTCTTCTTCACCCCACAGCCAGCAAGGGCCGTAGAGGCACCACTGATGACATTTTAGTCCATCATTGGTGTGTCTAGGTGATTTAAACTTGGTGGAGCCCATCCCTTTCTAAGCTTGATCAATGGACAATTTAGAGTAGCCAGTTAGCCTAAGTGCATGTCTTTGGACTGTGGGGGAACCTGGAGCAGGCTGCGATCGGCCACTGGGCTCAAACCTTTTTGCTGTGAGGCAACGGTGTTAACCATTACACCATCACATGGCCCGATTAGGTTAACTGGCTACTCTAAATTGTCCATCGGTGTGAATGCGTGTGAATGGTTGGGTGGGAACTGCTCTACATCCTTGACATCCACCCTGGGTAGCTCTCCTGAGCTAGCTAATAAATCTGCAGTAAACAGTTAACTATGGCTGACAGACAAGAAGAAGAAGAAGAAGAAGAAGAAGAAGAAGAAGAAGCGGAAGAAGAACTCAACCCTGTAATCTGTTAGACAGCAATTTCTATCATCAGCATCAAAACACCAACTGTGGGAATATGGTTTGGAAGAGTGGTGCTCATGGCTCCAGTACAGTTCAGAAATCTTTATCTTCTCTTTTGGTGGATCAACAACTTACTAAGATACTTTATGTTGAAACTTTCCAGAAAAAGCAGGACGTTTCAGACAAATATTCTTCCTGTGTAATGATTTAATCGTCATCAGAACATGATGTTCTTTCTATAGAGTTCCAAAGTTTCAGGGGTATAGATGAACTCTTTTTCCTTCAAGTTCTCATGAAATGGCTCAACAGCTATGATTTGAATTTGTATGCTGATGTAATTCCTTTTGAAACAGGTGTGTTGAAATGCTGACTCAGTTACACAACAGCATTCAAGATACACCAACCGTCCAGTAAATCTAAACAAGGCTTGACAGCAGCCAAGTGAATTATGTAAATATGGAGAACAGAGAAGAGTTTAACATGAACAGGGTTTTTTTTATTTTTTAAATGTAGGGATTTCTCACCACTGCTTTAACCCACATCTGTTGAATTATCAAGGATGATATCGTAGACAACGAGATGCCATGTGTTTTTGGAGCTATGCCGTATATGTTGTTGCCAGGATTGAATGCCAGCAACTAACTAAACTCCAACCACTTTTATTCTTTAACCAAGGGATTCTTAGAAAAGGAATAGTGTGTAGGAAAATACAGCCAAAAGCACATCACTTTAAAAATAAAACCAAAACCTAATTAATGGAACAATGTATTTCCACTTCAGTGTAAATTCTGCCCTTAATTTAAATACGCTGACCCATGAATTAGTTGTTCCAGTGTACTTATGAACTATGTTTACTGCTGTCTTCTACAGGGTGTCCCAAAAATCTCCATAAGGGAAATTAACATGTTTTTTAAATTGAAAATGTCTTCCAAAATTTTTCATACTTAATTTGTACGCATTTTTTTCAGATAGCCTTTAAGAATGCCTTTGACAAAATAAGAACATGTTGAAATCATTCTCATGGCTACAGCACAAAGATCTTTTAAAGGAATGCATTCAAAGTGCAGGGCGGCACGCAGTGGCGGTTCTAGACCAAAATTACTAGGGGGGCCGAGGTGGGGCCAGTGTTTTTTCAGGGGGGCACATATGGACAAAACATGGCAATATTTAAGCGTTCAAAATGTTCAGTTTAGTTTATTTAAAACCAAAACAAAATACATTGAGCATAAATACAATGAGATAAACATTCTGTCTCAATAGCCTAAACATAAAATAAATTGTGCTCAATAAATCTTAAAACCATGTTTCTCTTTTTTGTAAAATAAGATTTCTATTTTTGCATACAATGAACCTTTTCTTCAGATGTGGCTGCACTGGAGTGTCGTCCAAGCACTTGCTGATATCTGGAGAAAGATGAATACAGTAAATATGAGAGTGCTACTGAGAACAACATTTATTTATCATTATTCATTTATTAATTTATTATTATATCTATTATTTATATTTTATATGTATTAATTATTATTCAGACTTCACACTTTCAGGGTAGGCTATATGAATTGTAGGCCAACACTGCTCACACACATGCATTTGTTCAACATCACAAACCTGATGGTGCTGTACTTGATATGCATGGTGAATCTGGTTGTCCCAATGACTCGTTGGGTTGTCCCTCATTCTGTCCCTCAATCTGATCCTGAATGTCTTCATCCTCACTCTCAGATTGCCTTTCAGATGCCTCACTTTCCACCTCTCCAACCACCACCTCTGGCTCTCTCTCCACCTCTGGCTCTCTCTCCACCTCTGGCTCTCTCTCCTCTTTCATAATCTTCATCTTCCTTACTCTCTCTATGTTGCTTTTTGCTAATAGGACATAATGTCCTTCTTGCTCCTTTTCATGATGATAGCCTACAGTAGGTCTATACTAAAAAGTAAACGGAGAGGAATGTAGCCTCTACATATCACAAGGCCATCCGAGTTTTACAAGAAGGTAAACACTGTCGGTTATTTTACCCATTTCCCAAAAATATTAAGTTAGGCTACTTATTGCTGTGCAACGCACTTTTAAGAAAGCGCAATAAAACAGATTTATTATTGTAGTGAACAACAACAGTAAAACACGGATATGTGCAAACACTGATGTTACAAAATTGAATAATTTTCCTTACCTTCGCCTCTTTGCAGTAGCCTAGTTCTTGCAGGGCTGCAGCTGCTGTTATCTCTCACGTCCGAAGTTTACAATTCGCGCTGCTGCTGGTCTTTCTGCTGCAGGTAACAGTGTGCGTGTAGCGCTTTAAGGAGTCCGTGTAGAACACTCTGTCATGTCAGTTCCGATCTTCGAGCCAGCGCACGTCGAAATTAATAAAGCTTATTATCTGTTCAGCACAGGGGCCACAACAGGGGCCAGGAGCAATTTTACAGGGGCACTGGCCCCCCCTGGCCCCCGTTTAAAACCGCCTATGGCGGCACGGTGGTGTAGTGGTTAGCGCTGTCACCTCATAGCAAGAAGGTCCTGGGTTCGAGCCCCGGGGCTGGCGAGGGCCTTTCTGTGCGGAGTTTGCATGTTCTCCCCGTGTCCGCGTGGGTTTCCTCCGGGTGCTCCGGTTTCCCCCACAGTCCAAAGACATGCAGGTTAGGTTAACTGGTGACTCTAAATTGACCGTAGGTGTGAGTGTGAATGGTTGTCTGTGTCTATGTGTCAGCCCTGTGATGACCTGGTGACTTGTCCAGGGTGTACCCCGCCTTTCGCCCGTAGTCAGCTGGGATAGGCTCCAGCTTGCCTGCGACCCTGTAGAAGGATAAAGCGGCTAGAGATAATGAGAATGAGATTCAAAGTGCAATTACAGGCAGAACACCAGATGTAACACGAGTTCATTATAAGTGGGAGAGATGACTCTGTGTGTATTTACAAAGAAATGGCAATCATGTAGAGGATGTTTTATAAATACGGTTATGAGTTACTGCTCTATTTAACTAGTCCATTATTTGTGAAGGCATTTTTGCATTACAGAACTTATTTACATGTGCATACACTCTAAAAAAATGCTATGTTGTTTTTTTCAACCCAAATGCTGGGTTGAGGATGTTTGAATATTTTTTTGGGGAGGGGGAGTTATTATAACTCATTCCACAGGGTGACTTCTGGGACACCCTGTAGAGTAACATCCACCCCAGGGGGTGGGACATACTGTGTATGTTTGAGAGAGCATTTAACTGTAAAAACACAAGAGAAGTACAGGATGACTCATTAAAATTTTATTGTTTTCCTGGAAGTGACAATCACAAATTTATAAAAAAAAAAGTCTAAAAAAATATTTCCGGTCCCCCCCCCCCCCCAGATATACTGTACTATCTTATTAGTGTCCATAATACTAATAATACAGGCATAAATAAATAAATAACAGTACTAATAATACAGGTACAAAAAGCTCTGAAACATCAGTTTTGATTTGATTAGAAAACTTTTTTTTTAACTTCATCTCTCTCATGGCTGTTTACTGTTTTGTATCATCAATATGATTTTTAAAAGTAAAAAATTTCATTCCATTATTTCTGAAGACATATTTGCATTACAGAACCTATTTACATATTCATACACGAAAAAAAACATCTGTGTTGTTTTTTTTCAACCCAAACAGTGGGTTGAGATTGTTTGAATATGTTTTTTTTTTTTGGGGTGGGGGTGGGTGGGGGGGGGGGGGGGGGGGGTTGCAGTTTAATTCCAACTCATTCTGGTTTGTTTTCTGAAACCCAGCTGCTGGGACAGTTCCCCTCCCCTCCTCCACCAGATGTGACCGCAATCTACCTCGCAGCTGGGTCAATTTAACAAAGCTGTTTCATTATTTGAACTATGTAACAAGTTAAAAAAATTATATATAATAAATCATTTTAAAAAAGGTCCTTTCAGCCATTCTCTGCAGCAGTTTTCAACATACTCTGGAAAATGGGCCGATTTCAGAGTAAAATAAAGGTTTATATCTGCATTTATCCTTTGTTTATCAAGCACAGATTGCATTATATGACATGCCATTTAGCAAATGCTCTTATCCAGAGCGACATACAGTGAGAAATGTCCTTCGTGAAATGATTGATATTGATAACTATTATTGCAGCTTGCTAGCTAATTATGTTAAGAGCTTATGTTAGATAATTAACCATTGTCAGTAAGCCAATGTTTGTTCAATAATAATAATAGTTTAGCTTTGAACATGCCTAAGTTAAACTTGCTAAACACTCATCCTGATGCACAGTCTATTTTTAAAGTGTCATGTGACTCCAAATCAATATACTGTGTGTTTGATTCACAGGTTACACGATCTATCTATCTATCTATCTATCTATCTATCCTGTCTGTCTGTCTGTCTGTCTGTCTGTCAGGCTTAGGTAAATCTCTGTAATCTACACTCATTCATCTCAACATTCATGAGTCTCATTAGCCCTGGGCACATTTTTAATATAAATATCCATCTATCTATCAATCTGTCTCTGTCTGTCTGTTAGGCTTATGTCATTCTCTGTAATCTACACTCATTCATCTTATTAGCCTTGGGCACATTTTTAATAGAAATATCTATCTATCTATCTATCTATCTATCTATCTATCTATCTATCTATCTATCTATCTATCTATCTATCTATCTATCTATCTGTTTCTCCATCTGTCTGTCTGTCTGTCTGTCTGTCTGTCTGTCCGTTAGGCTTAGGTAATTCTCTGTAATCTACACTCATTTGTCTCATTAGCCTTGGGCACATATTTTTAATAGAAATATCTATCTATCTATCTATCTATCTATCTATCTATCTATCTATCTATCTATCTATATTTCTATATGTCTGTCTGTCTGTCTGTCTGTCTGTCTGTCTGTCTGTCTGTCTGTCTGTCAGGCTTAGGAAATTCTCTGTAATCTACACTCATTTGTCTCATTAGCCTTGGGCACATTTTTAATGGAAATATCTATCTATCTATCTATCTATCTATCTATCTATCTATCTATCTATCTATCTATCTATCTGTTTCTCCATCTGTCTGTCTGTCTGTCTGTCTGTCTGTCTGTCTGTCTGTCAGGCTTAGGTAATTCTCTGTAATCTACACTCAGTCTCATTAGCCTTGGATACATTTTTAATAGAAATATCTATCTATCTATCTATCTATCTATCTATCTATCTATCTATCTATCTATCTATCTATCTATCTATCTATCTATCTATCCAAATGTGAAGGACTCCATCTCCCATGATCCTGTGGGTGCCTGATGTCTCTCTTGCCTGCAGTGTTTTTCCGATGATGTGATGTGATGTGATGAACTGGGAGGTTCTGAAAAACAGGGCGTTTAAATTTCTCGTCCATTCATTTGCAGAGAGAGAGAGAGAGAGAGAGAGAGCGGTAACTCACCCCACCACACCAGCTCCAGCCCGGGTGGGTGGAGGCCGCTTATACACGCCTTAAACCTCCAAAAGCAGGAAAACAGCAGCTGGATTGTTTTTTGTTTTTCTCCCTGTGTGTGAAAAAGCCATCCTAAACTGCACATCAGGTTGGGTTGGGGAGGGTGTGTGTGTGTGAGAGAGAGAGAGAGAGAGAGAGAGGAGTGTGTGCCTTTTTTCAACTTTGTCCTCAGAAACTAGCTCATAAAATTCACTCTGACTTTATCTGAGAGAAGGAAAGTGCAGTGAAGTAACGGGAAGACTCTGCACGGAGCTAAAGGTCTGATGGAGCGCTTGTAACTGTGTCCAGGTTCAGGGTTTGAAGGAAATGTCGAAGCTGTTCCGGGCTGTGATTTTGGGTCCTCCAGGCTCGGGGAAAGGCACCATCTCGGAGCGCGTGGCGAGCAGTTTCGGCCTGAAACATCTGTCCAGCGGTGACTTCCTGCGCGAGAACATCGCGGCCAGAACGGGTGCGTGCTCCCCCCCTCCCCCACCTCCACACACCCACCCACCCACACCTCCATATCACTAAACTACAGTATCCTGTGGGTGCGTGTAAAAGCGCACGCGACCGTGGAAATAAAAAAAAATATATTCGGTCAGTCGTGCGCATGCGCCAAATTAAATTTCACCTCCAGACATTTACAAGCAAGGCAAGGCAAGTTTATTTATATAGCACATTTCATACACAATGGCAGATCAATGTGCTTTACAGAAGTAAAAACAAAAACAGTAAACAATAGAGAAATAAAATTAAATAAAATAATTTACATAAAATAATTTTTTTTATTCTAAAACAATTAATTAAAAGAATTAAAAGAAATTAAAAGAAAATAATAAGAATTAAACAATAGTAAAAATAAAATAATAAAATGAAGTAGTAGTTCAAATAAGATGAGAAAGAAAGAAGAAAAAAATAGGATAAAGTTAAAGTAAATTTAAAACATGCAGAGAAGCAGTTCAGAAGAACTTTGTCTGCTGTATATAGCACCAAAATAGAATGCCGTTACCATAGTTACTGTCCAAGGGGTAATATTTTACACTAGTAACACTAGTGGCCAAAGTTTTCACCAGAACCCCTGTGCACGAGCTCCAGCGACCACAAATCTCTCACTGGGGTTAAAGGAACATTCCAAACCTTCTAGCAAATAACCTATAATTCATATAAATATACTGAACATGGGTCAGCATGGTGGTGTAGTGGCTAGTGCTGCTGCTTCACAGCAAGAAGGTCCGGGTTCGAGCCCTGTGGCCGGCGAGGGCCTTTCTGTGCGGAGTTTGCATGTTCTCCCCGTGTCCGCGTGGGTTTCCTCCGGGTGCTCCGGTTTCCCCCACAGTCCAAAGACATGCAGGTTAGGTTAACTGGTGACTCTAAATTGACCGTAGGTGTGAATGTGAGTGTGAATGGTTGTCTGTGTCTATGTGTCAGCCCTGTGATGACCTGGCGACTTGTCCAGGGTGTACCCCGCCTTTCGCCCGTAGTCAGCTGGGATAGGCTCCAGCTTGCCTGTGACCCTGTAGAACAGGATAAAGCAGCTGGAGATAATGAGATGAGATACTCAGCATGCATCAGTTTCAAGCCATCCATTGAAATGAAATGCACACTTGTATCAAATATGTACTTCTTCTGCTTCTTCTTTTGGCTGCTCCCAATTAGGGGTCGCCACAGCGGATCTTTCATCTCCATTGCTCCCTGTCTTCCACATCCGTCTCTACCACTTTCATGTCCTGTCTCACCACATCCATGTATCTCCTTTTTGGCCTTCCTCGTTTTCATTTGCCTGGCAGCTCCATCCTCAACATTCTTCTTCCAACATGCTCTGCATCTCTTCTCAGGATGTGCCCATACCATCTCAGTCTCATCTCTCTTAGCTTAATTCCCAAGCTCTCCACATGTGCTGTCCCTCTGATGTGCTCGTTCCTTATCCTGTCCAACCTTGTCACTCCCATCCTCAACTCCACCACCTCCAACTTTGCCTCCTGTCTCTTCGTTAAGGGTACGGTCTCCAATCCATACATCACAGCTGGTCTCACTACTGTCTTATACATCTTACCTTTCACTTTTGCTGGGACTTTCCTATCACAAATGACTCCTGAAATCCTTCTCCAACTGCTCCACCCTGCCTGCACTCTCTTTCTCACCTCACTATCGCAGCCCCTATTTTCCCCAGTTGACCCCAGGTACTTGAATTCACCAACTTTCTTTACATCTACTCCTTGCATCTTCACTACACTCTCATCCCCATTCTCATTGATGCATATGTATTCTGTTTTGCTACTGCTCACCTTCATTCCTCTTCATTCCAATGCATACCTCCATCTCTCCAAACCCAACTCAACCTCCTTTCTACTTTTCCTTCTACTTGTATCAAATATGTACAGTGGTGCTTGAAAGTTTGTGAACCCTTTAGAATTTTCTATATGTCTGCATAAATATGGCCTAAAACATAATCAGATTTTCACACAAGTCCTAAAAGTAGATAAATAGAACCTAGTTAAACAAATGAGACAAAAATATTATACTTGGTCATTTATTTATTGAGGAAAATGATCCAATAGTACATATCTGTGAGTGGCAAAAGTATGTGAACCTTTGCTTTCAGTATCTGGTGTGACCCCCTTGTGCAGCAATAACTGCAACTAAACGTTTCCGGTAACTGTTGATCAGTCCTGCACACCAGCTTGGAGGAATTTTAGCCCATTCCTCCGTACAGAACAGCTTCAACTCTGGGATGTTGGTGGGTTTCCTCACATGAACTGCTCGCTTCAGGTCCTTCCACAACATTTCAATTGGATGAAGGTCAGGACTTTGACTTGGCCATTCCAAAACATTAACTTTATTCTTCTTTAACCATTCTTTGGTAGAACTACTTGTGTGCTTAGTGTCGTTGTCTTGCTGCATGACCCACCTTCTCTTGAGATTGAGTTCATGGACAGATGTCCTGACATTTTCCTTTAGAATTCGCTGGTATAATTCAGAATTCATTGTTCCATCAATGATGGCAAGCTGTCCTGGTCCAGATGCAGCAAAACAGGCCCAAACCATGATACTACCACCACCATGTTTCACAGATGGGATAAGGTTCTTATGCTGGAATGCAGTGTTTTCCTTTCTCCAAACATAACGCTTCTCATTTAAACCAAAAAGTTCTATTTTGGTCTCCTCCATCCACAAAACATTTTTCCAATAGCCTTCTGCCTTGTCCACATGATCTTTAGCAAACTGCAGATGAGCAGCAATGTTCTTTTTGGAGAGCAGTGGCTTTCTCCTTGCAACCCTACCATGGACACCATTGTTGTTCAGCGTTCTCCTGACGGTGGACTCCTGAACATTAACATTAGCCAATGTGAGAGAGGCCTTCAGTTGCTTAGAAGTTACCCTGGGGTCCTTTGTGACCTCGCCGACTATTACACGCCTTGCTCTTGGAGTGATCTTTGTTGGTTGACCACTCCTAGGGAGGGTAACAATGGTCTTGAATTTCCTCCATTTGTACACAATCTGTGGAGTCCAAACTCTTTAGAGATGGTTTTGTAACCTTTTCCAGCCTGATGAGCATCAACAATGCTTTTTCTGAGGTCCTCAGAAATCTCCTTTGTTCGTGCCATGATACACTTCCACAAACATGTGTTGTGAAGATGAGACTTTGATAGATCCCTGTTCTTTAAATAAAACAGGGTGCCCACTCACACCTGATTGTCATCCCATTGATTGAAAACACCTGACTCTAATTTCACCTTCAAATTAACTGCTAATCCTAGAGGTTCACATACTTTTGCCACTCACAGATATGTAATATTGGATTGTTTTGCTCAATAAAAAAATGACCAAGTATAATATTTTTATCTCATTTGTTTAACTGGGTTCTCTTTATCTACTTTTAGGACATGTGTGAAAATCTGATGATGTTTTAGGTCATATTTATGCAGAAATATAGAAAATTCTAAAGGGTTCACAAACTTTCAAGCATGACTGTACATAATGTACCAGATTCTCTGAATCTTTTGATGATATTATGCACTGTAGATGATGATATGTTCAAACTCTTTGCAATTTTACACTGTCGAACTCCTTTCTGACATTGCTCCACTATTTGTCGGTGCAGAATTAGGGGGATTGGTGATCCTCTTCCCATCTTTACTTCTGAGAGCCGCTGCCACTCCAAGATGCTCTTTTATACCCAGTCATGTTAATGACCTATTGCCAATTGACCTAATGCGTTGCAATTTGGTCCTCCAGCTGTTCCTTTTTTGTACCTTTAACTTTTCCAGCCTCTTATTGCCCCTGTCCCAACTTTTTTGAGATGTGTTGCGGTCATGAAATTTCAAATGAGCTAATATTTGGCATGAAATTTCAAAATGTCTCACTTTCGACATTTGATATGTTGTCTATGTTCTATTGTGAATACAATATCAGCTTTTGAGATTTGTAAATTATTGCATTCTGTTTTTATTTACAATTTGTACTTTGTCCCAACTTTTTTGGAATCGGGGTTGTAATCTCAGAACCTGCTAAACATTCATGAGACTGAAATGGGATAAGTGTTTTGGATCAGTGCCTTTTTTTTGTTGCACAAGAAATTTCTCATCCTGAGCATAAAGGTCTCTGCTTACTCAATCTTACTAGCCTTTGGTTTAGACATAGACATAAACAACCTTTGTCATTCAGTATGCAACAAATGCACATAGAATGAAATTTCGTTGCAAGTGGCTCAACATAGAATAAAAATTAAAAGTATATTAAAATATGTAGCAGCAAAAATATTATAAAGTGCAATAGTGTAAAGTGACCTGTGGAAGATGGTGGTGTCATGGTTAGCACTGTCACCTCAGTAAGAAGGTTCTAGGTTCGAGCCCAGCGGCCGATGAGGGCCTTTCTGTGTGGAGTTTGCATGTTCTCCCCATGTCTGTGTGGGTTTCCTCCGGGTGCTCCGGTATCCCCCAAAGACATGCAGGTTAGGCTAATTGGTGGCTCTAAATTGACTGTAGGTGTGAATGTGAGTGTGAATGATTAATTGTTTGTCTCTCTGTGTCATCTCTGTGATGACCTGGTGACTTGTCCAGGGTGTACCCTGCCTCTTGCTCATAGTTAGCTGGGATAGGCTCCAGCTTGCCTGCGACCCTGTAGGACAGGATAAGCGACCACAGATAGTGGATGGATGGATGGACCTGTGGAAGAAGTGAGTGTGACAAAGTCTCCAGAAGAACTGTGGCTGGTTCTGTGAATGCTCAGTAAGACTGACAGCTCATTTCCTTATAAAACTGCACTCACTGTACCTGAGACTAATTTTTAAGCGAACAGTCATCAATTTTTAAGAAAACAGTTTAGTTTTCGCTTCTAATGTGATCATCTGTGACTTAGTTTCTATTTGTCTGCATCATGGAATCATATCATAAAAATCACACACTACAGTACAGTGCAAAAGTCTTAGGGACGTGCAAAGAAATGCCGTAGAGCAAAGATACCTGGAAAAAAAAGTTAATGATATGTTTCTACATTTAAAAATACTATAAAGAGCAGGAAACAGTTATAAATGGAACAAAGTCAATATTTGGTCTGATCACTGTTTGCTTAAAAGTTAGTCTCAGGTCCAGTGAGTGCAGTTTTATGCGGAAATGAGCTGTAGGTTTTACTGAGCATCTTACAGAACCAGCCACAGTTCTTCTGGACACTTTGACTCTCACACTCGCTTCTTCATTTTGCACCAAAACCCAGCAGCCTTCATTATGTTTTCTTTGTGTGTGAAAAGTCTCTCTTTTACGTATGCTTACATATGCTGCTTTTTTACTGACATACAAATACTTTTCTGTAACATTTTCATTTTGTGCTGGAAAATGAACATTTGGAAATCTAAAAGGTTGTTGTACTGACTCTATAAAAATCCATAACAAAGTTTCTTAAAAAAATAGAGTGCCTAAGAATTTTGCACAGTACCGTATATGAATCCATATGTTAAAGTACAAAATACAGCACAAGGCATTACTCATATAGGCCTCGTTCTCAGAAAAAATTCATCCCATAATAATAAATAAATAATTTCACAGTGCAGTAGTTTTTTTTTTTAATTCTTACTTGTAAAACTACACAAGATATGATAAAAAATAAGTGTATTAAGTGGCTGAAAGAACTCATTCGGAAAACTGACTTCCGATCCGGAATGGTTTTTTGGGTTTGGATGGACGGCCGGTCAGTCAGACACTCTACTCAATAGACCATTGTAGATCCTGGGCTTCATGCACATGGGTGGGAATGGGAAGGATGGGGGGGATGGTCTCATCTCATCTCATCTCATCTCATCATCTGTAGCCGCTTTATCCTGTTCTACAGGGTCGCAGGCAAGCTGGAGCCTATCCCAGCTGACTACGGGCGAAAGGCGGGGTACACCCTGGACAAGTCGCCAGGTCATCACAGGGCTGACACATAGACACAGACAACCATTCACACTCACATTCACACCTACGGTCAATTTAGAGTCACCAGTTAACTTAACCTGCATGTCTTTGGACTGTGGGGGAAACCGGCGCACCCGGAGGAAACCCACGTGGACACGGGGAGAACATGCAAACTCCACACAGAAAGGCCCTCGCCGGCCACGGGGCTCGAACCCGGACCTTCTTGCTGTGAGGCGACAGTGCTAACCACTACACCACCGTGTGGGGGGATGGTATCAAGGAATAAAAAAAATATATTATATATATGTAAAACCTACTTCTTAGAGACCAACCTTGGAAAACAATGGATTAATCTTACCTAACGCACCTTTAAAAAAAAAGCCATTCAAAACAAAACAAAACAAAACAAAATCACAGTGGTATATATCTATTTACAAATAGTTTAAACAGTCAAGACCACTTATATTATTCTACAACCAAAATTTTCTGTAGGTGTCTCAAAATTGTATCTTCAGTTCAAGTTCATACATTGTCTGAGAGAGTTGTCATCTAAAACTCATGCCATCACTGGTACTGAGAGACAAAAGTACCTTGCAGTTTCTATGGAATTTTTTAATCATTCATTTATTCATCTTCAGTAACCACTCTTGCTTGGTAGGGGTCGCACTAGATCTAATCCATGGGCACAAGGCAGGAATATAGAATAGAATGCCTTTATTGTCACTGCACAAATGTACAACGGAATTTAGCTCGTCATAGGAGAGCAAAGCTGCTGCGTACTTGCGCGTCGCCACTCTTGGGCACTTCAGCCCGAGGCCGTCCCATGGTAACGTAACTGCATGTCTTTGAACTGTGGGGAAAACCGGAGCACCCGGAGGAAACCCACACAGAGAACATGCAAACTCCACACAGAAAGGCCCCCGTCGGCCGCTGGGCTCAAACCCAGAACCTTCTTGCTGTGAGGCGACAGTGCTAACCACTACACCACCATGCCACCACCCTGGATGGGACTCCAGTTCATCACAGGGCACCATGCATACACATTCACACACTTATTTACAACTAGAAGCAATTTTAGCATAGTCAATCCACTGACTGGCATATTTTTGGGAGGCTGGAGGAAACTGGAGAACCGCACAAACCTACACAGACAGGTGGAGAACATGCACAGAAACGCCACACAGACAGTAACATGAGCCCAAGATTAACAACCAGGGACCTTGGATCTGTAAGGCAGCAATGCTCTGTAAATTTGATATCACTTTATTTTGCATTAGTTACAAAAGGTTGTGGTTGGAACAAGCATTTGCGTAATCTCCTTTGCATATCAAAACCACACTGAATTTGTATATAGACACAAGCTTGATTTTACTTGTAACTAGTCATGAACAACTACTCAGCATCAAGTACATCAACAACTATGTCAGACTACTAAACACATTTCCAGAGAAGTTGGGATATTTTCCAAAAGGCAGTAAAAACAAAAATCTGTGATTTGTTAATTCACATGAACTTTTATTTAACTGGTAAAAGTACAAATAAAAGATTTTCAATAGTTTTACTGACCAACTTAATTGTATTTTGTAAATATAAATGAAGTGAGAATTTCATGCATGCAATGCACAAAAGAATTTGGGACAGAGACAAAATAAGACTGAATGATTTATAGGATATTCAAGGAACACCATTTGGAAAGACTCCACAATAAGCAGGTTAATTGATAACATGATTGGATATAAAAGGAGCATGCACCCAAGGCTCAGTCTTTGCAAGCAAGGATGGGTTGTGGCTCACTCTTTTGTGCCAAAATTTGTGAGAAAATTGTTAGTCAATTCAAAAAGAACATTTCTCAAGGCAAGATTTTAGATCTTTCAAAATCTACAATACATAATATTGTGAAAAGATTCAGGGAGTTCAGAGACACCTCACGGCAGAAAGGGCAAGGTTGGGAACCACTGTTGAATGTGCGTGACCTTCGAGCTGAGAAACCGTCATGCTAATGTGACAATTATAGCCACATGGGCTCAGGAGTACTTCACAAAACCATTGTCACTTAACACAGTCTGTTGCTGCATCCAGAAATGCAACCTGAAACTGTATTACACAAGGAGGAAGCCATTCGGCAATTCGATGCAGAAACGCTGCCAATTTCTCTGGGCCTGAACTCATCTCAGATGGACCAAAAGACAGTGGAAACGTGTGCTATGGTCAGATGAGTCTATGTTTCAGCTTGTTTTGGGGAAAACTGGACATTGAGTTCTCAGTGCCAAAGGTGAACATGACTGTCCAGTTTATTATCAGAGAAAGGTGCAAAAGCTAGCATTTGTGATGGTATGAGGGGGCATCAGTGCCCATGGCCTGAGTGAGTTGCATGTGTGTGAAGGTACTATTGATATATTGGGATTTTAGAGAGATGGATTCATCAAGGAAATGTCTCTTCCCTGGAAGTCCATGCTTATTTGAGCAGGACAATCCCAGGCCTCATTCTACACAGGCTACAATAATAATAATAATAATAATAATAATAATAATAATAATAATAATATATTTAAGCATTCCACACAGTCTCAATGCTTTACAATGAATTAAAAACAATAAACAATTTACATAATACAAATCCTGTCAGTACATTCAGTAAGAAACTATAAAATAAATTTAATCTACATATACGCTCCAGAGCACGTTTCTATACATTATAAGCGCTAAGGAAAAGAAATGCCTTTAATGATTTAAAAGTTACAAATGAATTTGAGTTCCTAATAGAAAGCAGCAGAGAGTTCCAAAGTTTTGGTCCATATCCTGAAAATGCTCTTTCTCTATATGTTTTAGTGCTAGCTTTAGGAATTGATAACAGGTTGAGGCTAGCTGACCTCAACGAGCAAGAAGGTCTGTAATTATTTAGGAGCTCACATAAATAGTCAGGGGCTTGATTGTGAGTTGCCTTATACACCAAGCAAAGTACCTTAAAGTCTATTCTAGATCTAATCGGGAGCCAATGCAGCTGATGGAGAATAGGTGTTATGCTATCACTCTTTTTCACTCCTTTAACTAGCCTAGCAGCAGTGTTCTGGACTCGGTGGAGCTTAGATATCTCTATATCAGGAAGTCCTACGAGTAGACTATTGCAAGAATCTAACTTTATTGTTATAAAAGCATGGACAAGCTTTTCACAAGTCTCTTGGTCGAGATACTTTCGTATTTGGCCAGTGTTCCTGATGGAGAGAGGAAAGCAGACTTGCAGATGTTGTTGACGTGTTTAGTCATCAAGAGGTTTGAGTCAAAAGTCACACCAAGATCACGTGTATCCAATTTGGGTAAGATGTTAAACCCATCGATACTAATACTGGGAACATTAGCAGGGCTTGAGAAACATGAAAAGAGATGGATGACTTCAGTCTTATCCGGATTGCAGACCAGGCCGTTTGATGTACACCAGACGAGAATATCCTTTATACATAGTTCAAGATTGAACAGGATGACAGGGCAATCTTCATGTGAGTCAATTGTGACATAAAGCTGGGTATCGTCGGCGTACATCATGGCATTCAGACCATGAGCTAAGCTAATACAACTGCGTGGCTTCATAAACACACAGTGTGTGCGCTTGACTGGCCTGCTGCCAGTCCAGATCTGTCTCCTATTGAGGATGTATGGCGTATCATGAAGAGGAGAGTCAGATAACAGCAACCACGGACTGTTGAGCAGCTGAAGTCTTGTATCAAGCAAGAATGGACAATAATTCCAATTGCAAAACTGCAACAGTTAGTATCCTCAGACCCTATATGATTAAAAAGTGTTATTTAATGGAAAGGTGATGTAATACAATGGTAATAATGCCTCTGTCCCAACTTGTTTTGAGTGCGTTGCGGTGCGGGTATTAAATTCTAACTTTGTTTATTTACAAAATACAATTAAGTTGGTCAGTAAAACTATTAAAAATCTTTTCTTTGTACTTTTTTTCAGTAAAGTAAAGGTTCACATGAATTAACAAATCACAGATTTTTGTTTTTATTGCATTTTAGAAAATATCCCAACTTTTCTAGAAATGGGGTTTGTAAAGAAAACAAGGAAAAAATTAATGTATAATAATCACCAATAAGAAATATAAGTTGATATGAATGGGATGATGCACACTGTTTTTGTTGCTGTTGTTGTTTTTGCTAAATCAGCTGGATTTGACGTCTCATCTCATCTCATTATCTGTAGCCGCTTTATCCTGTTCTACAGGGTCGCAGGCAAGCTGGAGCCTATCCCAGCTGACTACGGGCGAAAGGCGGGGTACACCCTGGACAAGTCGCCAGGTCATCACAGGGCTGACACATAGACACAGACAACCATTCACACTCACATTCACACCTACAGTCAATTTAGAGTCACCAGTTAACCTAACCTGCATGTCTTTGGACTGTGGGGGAAACCGGAGCACCCGGAGGAAACCCACGCGGACACGGGGAGAACATGCAAACTCCACACAGAAAGGCCCTCACCGGCCACGGGGCTCGAACCCGGACCTTCTTGCTGTGAGGCGACAGCACTAACCACTGCACCACCGTGCCGCCTGGATTTGACGTATCATCATTAATTCAAATGGCTGTGCTGATGTTTTCATGTCTATAATACTATTTTGAATATTTATGGAATATTTAAAAATGTAAAAAAAAAAATGTTTCCAAGAATAAAGAATATTTAACGGTCAAACACTACGAGAAGAAATTCATACTACTGGCCACTGTTGTTAATCTAATGTGTCCTTTCAGAGGCTGGAATTTTGGCTAAAACATACATCGAGAAAGGTGCTTTGGTGCCAGACCATGTGATGACCCGCTTGATGCTTCCCCGGGTAGAGGAGATGACCCGGCACAGCTGGCTGCTGGATGGTACAGTAGAAAAAATAATTCTTTTAGAGCTGTATGTTTTTCACCACTTCTTATAGCTTCCAAACAGGATTTTGGATGAACGTTAAAATTATGTTATTCACAATTAGTGTTTTTGTTCGTATCATTTGTCTTTGGATCAGGCTTTGTGGTCTTACTATTCAGTTTTTATCCCCCGCCGGCTGAAAGGCCCGAAGGGGGATTATGTCATGGTGATGTCTGTCCGTCCATCCCGGGAAAGGTACTCACATTCTGAAATCAACTCCTCTCACAATTTTGGGAAGAATTTCACGAAACTTGACAAGAGGCATTGTTATATGTCGCTAATATGCATATTGTAATTTGGTTAAATTCTGTCATATTTTACCAGAGTTACAGCTCTTGATTAACAAAATTATAATTTGACAATTTCATGAGAGTGTGTTTTCCTTCTGAAATCACCTCCTCTCACAATTGTTGGAGGAATTTCACCAAACATGGCAAAAGGCATTGTTATATGTCGGTAGTACACATATTGTTATTTTGTTAAATTTGGTCGCATTTTACCAGAGTTGTGGCCCTTGATTAACAACCTTGTACTTTCACAATTTCATGAAGGTGTGCTCGCCTTCTGACATCAACTCCTCTCACAATTTTTGGATGAATTTCGCGAAGCTTGGCAAAAGGCCTTGTTATATGATGGCAATACGCATATTGCGATTTAATTTCGTTTGTGAAAATTGTACTAGAGTTTTGACCCTTGATTAAATAACTTGTACTTTCACAATTTCATGAGGGTGTACGTTCTTCTGAAATCAACTCCTCTCACAATTTGTGGAGGAATTTCACCAAACTTGGCAAAAGATTTGTTAAATGACCATTATACGCATATTCAAATTTCGTTTAATTTGGGCTAATTTTCCCAGAGTTATGCCCTTGATTATTAACAAACTTGTACTTTGGCAATTTCATCAAGGTGTGCTTGCTTTCTGAAATCAACTTCCCTCACAATTTTTATCCCCCGCTGGCCAAAAGGCCCGAAGGGGGATTATGTCGTGGCGATGTCCGTCCGTCCGTTCATCCGTCCCGGGAAGGGTACTCACCTTCTGAAATCAACTCCTCTCACAATTTTTGGAGGAATTTCATGAAACTTGACAGGATTCTTTGTTATATGTTGGTAATACGCATATTGCAATTTCGTTCAATTCAGTTGCATTTTACCAGAGTTATGGCTTAGTTGCCAGCGGGGGATACTGTGCTCTCAGAGCACTCTTGTCTAAGATCTTGAAAGTATGTTAAGACTACCATTATTATACAGTACATTCATCCATCTATCTATTATCTATACCACTTTTTTGTCAGGGACACTGGGGCCAATCCCAGCTGACTTCAGGCGAGGTACAACCAATCTATCACAGTGCTAACACAGAGACAAACAATCATTCACACGCGAGACATTATGGGTACATCCACACGACAACGGCAACGAGATGTTATTTAAAAATATATCGCGTCCAAATGGGCAACGATCAGTAAAATATCAGGTCCATATGGCAACGCAACGCTTGCTGAAAACGATGCAATACACATGCCACACCTCTAGGGGCGCTGTAAGACGGTCCCTTCGGAGACACCAGAACAATAGAAGAAGTAAGGACGCATGCGCATAAACTATTATGCGCGAGACTTCATATTAGCCACAAAGTCAGAAAAATCTGTTAGTAAAATTACATTATAATGACCAAATACAATGAAAAGTATTTTTCCAGTCTCACCTGTGAAAGGTAATCCCATATGATCTCGTTTGGACGGTAAACCTGTTAGTACAGTTAAACGCAGCACATGAATGAGGCATCTTTATTCTCCGCTTTGACCTATCCAATATGGCGGCGAGGATGACGTATGATTCTACGTGGAAGGCGGCGTCTTTAATGGTCCGGAATAAATTGAATGCTACACGTTGATGGATTAATTTGTTGTTCTACGCCCTTTTTGAGGAATGTATTGTAGGCATGTGATCTCGTTTGGAAGGTAAACCTGTTAGTACAGTTAAACGCAGCACATGAATGAGGCATCTTTATTCTCCGCTTTGACCTATCCAATATGGCGGCGAGGATGACGTATGATTCTACGCGGAAGGCGGCGTCTTTAATGGTCCGGAATAAATTGAATGCTACACGTTGATGGATTAATTTGTTGTTCTACGCCCTTTTTGAGGAATGTATTGTAGGCATGTGATCTCGTTTGGAAGGTAAACCTGTTAGTACAGTTAAACGCAGCACATGAATGAGGCATCTTTATTCTCCGCTTTGACCTATCCAATATGGCGGCGAGGATGACATATGATTCTACGCGGAAGGCAGCGTCTTTAATGGTCCGGAATAAATTGAATGCTACACGTTGATGGATTAATTTGTTGTTCTACGCCCTTTTTGAGGAATGTATTGTAGGACTTAAACCAACATCTGAAGAGGTGAGATCGCTCCTTTTTTCCCTATTTGTGCTGGTGGGATTGACTCTGCCCTAGGTGCTATTTTCTCTCTCTCTCTCTCTCTCTCTCTCTCTCTCTCTCTCTCACTTTGCACCATTACACAATAAATATTCACAGTGAAAATATTTTGTCAGCGCGTTTCATGAACCAAGTTATAGGATTTGTTGACAACTCGCATCGAGTTCGTTACACTTCTACCCGGCATGAAGCACTCACAGTCATGTGGTTGTGACGTCATCGTAAACAAATCCGTTCTACTCATCCAGACGACTTCGCAACGGCAACGTTGCCAGATCTTTCCACTCTGGAACCCGTTCTCAAAAAGATTGCGTTTTGGGCACCCAAAACGCCGGTGCCGTGTGGACACCAGGCCTAAACGATAAGCAATTGTATCGGAGTCACCTGAATCCGTTGCCGTGTGGACAGGGCCTTAGAGTAGCCAGTTAGCCTAATCCACATGTCTTCGGACTGTGGGAGGAAACCCATACAGGTACAGGGAGAACATGCAAACTCTACACAGAAAGGCCCCAGTCGGCTGCAAGGTTCAAACCAAGAACGTTCTTGCTGTGAGGTGTCAGTGCTAACCACTGCACCACCATTCATACAGTATATTTTATCCTAAATTAGAACATCAGGTATTTTCTGTTGTACCTTCTTGAATTACATATTGGCACATGTTTAATTAACTGTAATATAGGTGAGCAATATGAAGCAATATAAATATTAAACGAAAGTTAGTGTTATTAGTAAGCTTCAATTCAGCAGAATAAATAATACTCCAGATTAGACTGAAAGGGCTTTTTGTTAATTTTTCCTGGAATAAGTAAAAAACTACGCTGTCCTCTACATCTAAGAATTTGTTCACATGCACAGTTGTTTTTTCCCATGTATTTATCCTTGATTTGGCAATTTAGCATGGTAATTTACAAGGTTTCTATTTTCAGCGGCAGGATGACAGTGTGGCAATGTTTGAACATGCCTGGAGAAGCAGTTTGCGAGGTCAAATTGAGTATGACTTGTTTCAGCATTTCCCATTATGGTAGAATGTTGCCTCAAGACAACTGGAAAAACGACTGCAACAACTTGGAAAAAACCTCCTCCAAATTTAAAATACTGATAAAGAATATTGGTGATGTTTAAATCTTCTTTTTTAAGTAAAAACAAACAAACTTTTTTACTCAGTGGTATAATATTGCAAACCACTGAGCCATATACATAGAGCAGGTGCAATTTGGCCAGGACTAAAAAAGGACTAGGGTGGAGATTATTAAATAAATATTTTGTGCGTGTGGAAACACTTACAAAATCCAAACATTATTAAACCCACTCTGTTATTTTTAAGTGTTTTGAGATATTTGACAAAACTCCCAGTGTGCTTGAGTTTGCCAAGGCTTGCTACTGCATAGCACCGACCAGCATAACCATAACAGTTTTTATCCCACAGATATTACTATCAGGATACACTTTCCTGGGCATCATGGGTATCGCCAATCATGTCACTGCTTGCATAAGTTAGTCAGTAACTGATATTTATACATGTTTATACAAATTGCTTTATTTTCTCAATACATTTTATTTGTGCTTTGTACTGTAAAGCATAATACAAACACAACTAATGCAGAGATTGACTTAACTCGGTACTGTGAAGTCTGAACACATACAGTTGTGGTCAGAAGTTTACATACAGTGACATGAATGTCATCTTGGATATGAATGTCTGCAATATTTGGGCTTTCAGTAATTTCTCTGAATTGTTCTTTTTCTGTGGCAGAATGATTGCACAGCATGCATCTTTAATTAAAAACACAAACTAGAATTCAGTGCACAATTTTCTTTGGGTTTTTTGAAATCAACACAGGGTCAAAAGTATACATACAGGGTCAAAAATTTACATACAGCACCCCTAATATTTGGGTAAAATGTCTCTTCGCAAGATTCACCTTGACCAAGCATTTTTTGTTTACCATAAACAAGCTTCTGGCAGAATTCTGGTTGGATATTTCACAACTCTTCATGGTAGAATTGGTAGAGTTACATTTTTCTTTTTTTCTTGGCATGGATTCAACTTGTAAGCATGGTCCATGTATTTTCAATAGGGTTGAAGTCAGGACTTGTTTTAAGCTTAATGTTAGCCTGCTTTATCCTCCACAACCAGCTCTGATGCGTGTTCGAGTTCATTGTCCTGTTGTAACTCCCAAGTCATGTTCAAGTTTCCAATGGTTTGAGGTTATGCTGAAGAATTCTCATCTGACCATACAGCTTTCCTCCAGAAGGCTTTTTCTTTGTCCATGTGGTCAGTTGCAAACTTTAGTTAAGCTTGAAGGTGTTAATTTTGGAGCAGGGGGTTATTTCTTGGATCGCAGCCTCTTAGTCCAGGGTGATGTAAAACTCACTGAACTGTAGACAGTGATCCATCAGCTTCCAGTTCATGGCAGGGCTGTGCCATGGTGGGTCCCAGGTTGTTCCTGACCATCCAAACCAATTTCCTTTCAGCTGATGGTGACAGTTTGGGTTTTCTTGAAGCAAAGTGGCTTGGCAAAGTGACTACACTGCCCTGTAACTTACATACAATTGTTTGAACTGATCTTGGAATTTGCAGTTGTTTAAAAATGGCTCCAAGAGACATTTCAGAGTTGTATACATCTGCGATCCTCTTTCTCAGATCTGCACTGAGCTCCTTGGACTTTCCCATTTTACTGTGTGTTGGTCAATCCAATGAGTGCTGTAAACAAACCCTTTTTATGAAGGCACAGAGAAGCTACCAGCTGTAGTCAATCATACTAACAGGAAGTTCAGAGGCCTTGGCCTTGGCAAGATAAGAGGCATTTTGGAAGTCTCAGCACCTCTGAATTAATAACCTAAGTGAGTGTATGTAAATTTTTGACCCTGTATGTATAATTTTGACCCCGTGTTGATTTCAGAAAACCCAAAATAAATTAAAATTTCTGCACCAAATTCATGGGTTTTTTCTATCAAAGAAATATGCTGTACAATCATTTCGCCACAGAAAACGAACAGTTCAGAGAAAGCATTGAAAGCCCAAATATTGCTATGATGTTCATATCCAAGATGACATTCATGTCACTGTATGTAAACTTCTGACCACAACTGTACATCAATTTATTTTCTCGCTTGAGCTACAACATGGGGGAAAACATGGATGCCCCCATGAAAACGTGTTTTGTGAACAACATTAGTGATGATTAATTTATGATCCATCCATTATTCGTAACCGCTTATCCTGTACAGAGTCGCAGGCAAACTGGAGCCTATCCCAGCTGACTATGTCCGAGAGGCGGGGTTCACCCTGGACAAGTCACCAGATCATCGCAGGGCTGACACATAGAGACAAACAACCATTCACACTCACATTCACACCTACGGTCAATTTAGAGCCACCAGTTAACCTAACCTGCATGTCTTTGGACTGTGGGGGAAACCGGAGCACCAGGAGGAAACCCACGCGGACACGAGGAGAACATGCAAACTCCACACAGAAAGGCCCCCGTCAGCCGCTGGGCTCGAACCCAGAACCTTCTTGCTGTGAGGGGACAGTGCACCACCATGCCTCTTTAATTTATGATGTATATACTTTCTCAGAACAGTGATCTGGATGGTCAGTGTGTCTGTGTTAACTGACTGAAAGTAAATACTACATTTAAAGTAGTGAAAGCTTATTTACTGTTAACAGTGTGAGCAGCCATATTGACTTGACATCATCGCAGAGCTCCCTGCATACAAAGTGCATGGAGTGAATCCACACTGAAGAGAATATGGTAATGCATCAACTTAATTTTTGATGGCTTTTGCAACTGTACGACATCTGTATGTACGAAAGATGAACGTGTACCACCACAGGGAACTTGATTGTCATTGCAAGGCAACGTATCTCATAAAACACTTGACCACCAGACTACAAAATTTTTATCTTTATTTACATAAGATAGATGGGTTTTTATCCAGCGCTTATTTTTAATTTGCATTTTAAAAAATAACGTTGGATTTATTTACACATTATAAACACATTTTACAGAAAATTCTGATGGAAAAAATATTGTTTTTTTATACTGGGCAACGTATCTTTGCTTTGTATGCTTTATTACCTAAATTACAGTGGTGCTTGAAAGTTTGTGAACCCTTTAGAATTTTCTATATTTCTGCATAAATATGACCTAAAACATCATCAGATTTTCACACAAGTCCTAAAAGTAGATAAAGAGAACTCAGTTAAACAAATGAGATAAAAATATTGTACTTGCTCATTTATTTATTGAGGAAAATGATCCAATATTACATATCTGTGAGTGGCAAAAGTATGTGAACCTCTAGGATTAGCAGTTAATTTGAAGGTGAAATTAGAGTCAGATGTTTTCAATCAATGGGATGACAATCAGGTGTGAGTGGGCACCCTGTTTTATTTAAAGAACAGGGATGTATCAAAGTCTGATCTTCACAACACATGTTTGTGGAAGTGCATCATGGCACGAACAAAGGAGATTTCTGAGGACCTCAGAAAAAGCGTTGTTGATGCTCATCAGGCTGGAAAAGGTTACAAAACCATCTCTAAAGAGTTTGGACTCCACCAATCCACAGTCAGACAGATTGTGTACAAATGGAGGAAATTCAAGACCATTGTTACCCTCCCCAGGAGTGGTCGACCAACAAAGATCACTCCAAGAGCAAGGCGTGCAGTAGTTGGCGAGGTCACAAAGGACCCCAGGGTAACTTCTAAGCAACTGAAGGCCTCTCTCACATTGGCTAATGTTAATGTTCATGAGTCCACCATCAGGAGAACACTGAACAACAATGGTGTGCATGGCAGGGCTGCAAGGAGAAAGCCACTGCTCTCCAAAAAGAACATTGCTGCTCATCTGCAGTTTGCTAAAGATCATGTGGACAAGCCAGAAGGCTATTGGAAAAATGTTTTGTGGACAGATGAGACCAAAATAGAACTTTTTGGTTTAAATGAGAAGCGTTATGTTTGGAGAAAGGAAAACACTGCAGTCCAGCATAAGAACCTTATCCCATCTGTGAAACATGGTGGTGGTAGTATCATGGTTTGGGCCTGTTTTGCTGCATCTGGGCCAGGACAGCTTGCCATCATTGATGGAACAATGAATTCTGAATTATACCAGTGAATTCTAAAGGAAAATGTCAGGACATCTGTCCATGAACTCAATCTCAAGAGAAGGTGGGTCATGCAGCAAGACAACGACCCTAAGCACACAAGTCATTCTACCAAAGAATGGTTAAAGAAGAATAAAGTTAATGTTTTGGAATGGCCAAGTCAAAGTCCTGACCTTAATCCAATCGAAATGTTGTGGAAGGACCTGAAACGAGCAGTTCATGTGAGGAAACCCACCAACATCCCAGAGTTGAAGCTGTTCTGTACGGAGGAATGGGCTAAAATTCCTCCAAGCCGGTGTGCAGGACTGATCAACAGTTACCGGAAACGTTTAGTTGCAGTTATTGCTGCACAAGGGGGTCACACCAGATACTGAAAGCAAAGGTTCACATACTTTTGCCACTCACAGATATGTACTATTGGATCATTTTCCTCAATAAATAAATGACCAAGTATAATATTTTTGTCTCATTTGTTTAACTGGGTTCTCTTTATCTACTTTTAGGACTTGTGTGAAAATCTGATGATGTTTTAGGTCATATTTATGCAGAAATATAGAAAATTCCAAAGGATTCACAAACTTTCAAGCACCACTGTATTTCTTACTTTGCACATTCATGTAAACAATTCTTGTGTAGTGCAATAGCAATTATCAGCATTTTTCTTTAGTTATAGATAATCTAAAACTACTGCGGATCGATATCAATTCGTTCTTATGTCTGATAATATTGGATCGTAACTATGTAGTAATGATGTCAAGTGAAATCACTGGTTCACTGATGTCCACCAGGCACCCAGCAGAGTCACACCAAAATAAACGTTGTGGTGTTGTTTCTGGTGCATGGCATAAATATGTAAAATGTGTAAAATATGTATAAATATGGGGGGCACTGTGGTGTAGTGGTTAGCACTGTCGCCTCACAGCAAGAAGGTTCTGGGTTCGAGCCCAGTGGCTGACGAGGGCCTTTCTTTGCGGAGTTTGCATGTTCTCCTTGTGTCTGTGTGGGTTTCCTCCACAGTCCAAAGACATGCAGGTTAGGCTAATTGGTGGCTCTAAATTGACTGTAGGTGTGAATGTGAGCGTGAATAGTTGTTGTTGTCAGCCCTGTGATGATCTGGCGACTTGTCCAGGGTGTACCCCGCCTCTCGCACATAGTCAGCTGGGATAAGCTCCAGCTTGCCCTCGACCCTGCACAGGATAAGCGGCTACGGATCATGGATAGATGGATGTATAAATATGTATTCATAACTGTGATGTGTATCTCATTATTGGTATCACTGTCACAAGACAATGCAGCAATTTATTGATGCGAAATACATGACATTACATAATTCAGTGGTTCCTATGCTATAATATTATTATTCTATTCAGGCTGATTTTGTGCGGCACGGTGGTGTAGTGGTTAGCGCTGTCGCCTCACAGCAAGAAGGTCCGGGTTCGAGCCCCGTGGCCGGCGAGGGCCTTTCTGTGCGGAGTTTGCATGTTCTCCCCGTGTCCGCGTGGGTTTCCTCCGGGTGCTCCGGTTTCCCCCACAGTCCAAAGACATGCAGGTTAGGTTAACTGGTGGCTCTAAATTGACCGTAGGTGTGAATGTGAGTGTGAATGGTTGTCTGTGTCTATGTGTCAGCCCTGTGATGACCTGGCGACTTGTCCAGGGTGTACCCCGCCTTTCGCCCGTAGTCAGCTGGGATAGGCTCCAGCTTGCCTGCGACCCTGTAGAACAGGATAAAGCGGCTGCAGATAATGAGATGAGATGAGATGAGGCTGATTTTGTACCTTCGCAAATATTTTACTCATACACTCATCAGTAGCTCTGCTTTTAGGCAGTGACTAAATATCTATATTAGGCTCAACTCATTATGCTGAAGGCAACTTTCTGACTTTCTGAGTATCAATTTCATGTTGAGGGGACTTTCCTGTGTTTTTTTTCTTCATAGGAGGTTAGAAATTTGGAGATCAGAGTTCGGCTGAAGTAATGTGATATGGCTAGATACTTTCCAAACTCCCCAGGTATTAAATTTGATGTTAAATCAGACTCTTGTTACACAAACACTTGAGCAAGTGAATATTTCACATGTTAGTCACTGCTTGGCAAAAGCAACAGACATCAAGTATTGTTAAATGCCTTCAATCAGTAAAGGATCAGATATGAAACACTGGCAGAGCGAAGAAGGTGGGGTCTGACCTAGAAACAAGTTGAAGCAGCTTCAGCCTGATCTACTTCAAGGTTTGCAAACATTGGTGGCTGCTTCTTCTTGCACAGCAGACCTGTTCCAGTCAGAATCCACTTCACTGTAGTCTTGGGTTTAAAGGTGTTGTGTATTTGCAGTGATTAGTAACAAATATAAAATGGGAGACATAATAAGAGTCACGCCTGTATCGTATTACTAGTGTTATGAAACACATGGGGTAAATTATGATACATACGGGCCACTTTTTCCATCGAATAAATACATGTATTCTATTCCTGTCTAGTGGGTTTATTGATGGCATGCAATATTGTTTAAGTGTGTTTGTAAAATCTACAAGAAGAAGAAGAAGAATTTATTCAACATATGCTTGTGAAATTCCTCTCTGCATTTAACCCATCTGAAACAGTGAACAAACACATACCCAGAGCTATGCTAACAGCGCCTGGGGAGCAGGTGGGAGTTAGGTGCCTCACTCAAGGGCACCTCAGCCCAATGCCACCCCGTATTAACCTAACTGCATGTCTTTAAACTGCGAGGGAAACTAGAGCACCTGGAGGAAACCCACACAGACACGGGGAGAACATGCAAACTCCACACAGAAAGGCCCCTGCCGGCTGCTGGGCTTGAACCCAGAACCTTCTTACTGTGAGGCGACCGTGCTAACCACTTACACCACCATGCCATACATTGAATTGTTCCATTGAATTTGTATGTACAATAATAATATTGGCTGCCATTTTTCATGGTATATCACATATATTCCATTCAGCTATATATTATATCCATCCATCCATTATCTGTAGCCACTTATCCTGTTCTACAGGGTCACAGGCAAGCTGGAGCCCATCTCAGCTGACTACAGGCGAGAGGCGGGGTACACCCTGGACAAGTCGCCAGGTCATCACAGGGCTGACACATAGACACAGACAACCATTCACACTCACATTCACACCTACGGTCAATTTAGAGCCACCAATTAGCCTAACCTGCATGCCTTTGGACTGTGGGGGAAACCGGAGCACCTGGAGGAAACCCACGCGGACACGGGGAGAACATGCAAACTCCACACAGAAAGGCCCCTGTCAGCCGCTGGGCTTGAACCCAGGACCTTCTTGCTGTGAGGCGACAGTGCAAACCACTACACCACCGTGCCTCCCCTATATATTATATATATAATATTATTTAATTATTATACATAAAGGACACTTTTTCAATGGAATAGAAACATATTCTATTCCCTTCTCACGGGTTTCATTCATTTGGTTTGATAGCAATGCAGTATTCTTAGTATATCGCTTATCCTACGTGTATTACGTCACTCTACCCAAAGGAGAATGAGCGTTGAATATGGGTTACAATATTGCATGATTGTTAAGACAACATGACATCACACATCAGAGCTGATGCGAATATCCAATGAGACAGAGCTTTCTGCTACACATGTGCAGAACCATTTCTTTGTTCGTTAGTAAAGAGAAAGACACATTGAACACCAGAAAGGCTATCAAAACTTAATTAGTATATATTCTTCATGCATATTTACAAGAGAAAAACATACCAACGGACATCAAAAAACTGGAAGAGATACGGAGACGTAAAACTTCCGTACTAGCAAGTGACAGTGGCAATTTATAAACAAACATGGCCGCCAGGTTTACTTTGTTAAATACGGAAGATTTTGAGAGAATTTTGAAAGAGAAAGACGTGTTGAACACCTGAAAGGAATGTGTGTGTGTGTGTGTGTGTGTGTGTGTGTGTGTGTATAATAATAATAATAATAATAATGGCTTTTTTCATAGTATATCAGATATATTCCATTCAGCTAGCATAATACTGAACTCATCTTCGACTCATTCAATATCATGCTAGCTACATGGAATATATCTGATTTAGCCAGCCAATATTATTTAAATATTGTAGAAGAATGTCTTATTGTTATTTGGCAGTCAGGGCAACTGGAACCATGATAAAACCTTGAAGACCCCTTACAGAAAAAACACATGAATTTCCCATTTATTTCACATGTGATCACATGTTACCACATGTGGTAACATGTGGAATACATGGTATCAGATTTTGTAACATGTGTTACCATGGAGAGCACATGTGGAAAACATGTTACCACATGTGTAAAACATTCCCACATGTGATTCACATAAAATTTGGCCAAAACCACGTTTCCCATGTGCAAAACACATTTTCCACATATTTCACATGTGAGAAATCACATGTGAAGTTTTGCGAATATAATGGGAAGCGTATCAGTTCTGTTTCTAAATGATGACTAGAGAAACATCTCCAGCTGCCTTGACCTTCGTCAGTTTGAATTCAGACACTGTTTGGATTCACTGTACTGAATAATATTTTGAGTGTGACAGTTTATTTATTTACCTCATGTATTCCCTAGGCTGTGTAGACACTAAAGAGACTAAAATCCATCTTATGAATCTTTTCTCTCTGATCGGAGCCCTGTGGTAGCCAGTGCAATCATTTAACCACTGGATCCCTAACTTGATTTGTTCTGCAAGGTTTCAGTATATTGTCTTTCCCTCCAGGTTTTCCTCGGACTCTAGCCCAGGCCGAGGCTCTGAACAGTGCCTGCGAGCTTGACGTGGTCATTAGTCTTAACATTCCTCTGGAAACATTGAAGGAAAGACTGCGTCATCGCTGGATCCACCAAGCCAGCGGGAGGGTGTACAACATGTGCTTTAACCCTCCTCGTGTCCAGGTAGATGTCTCTCCTTTCCTGTTCTGCAGGGTATTGTACTGTGATTTAATTTAATCTGACAGTGGTATTTTTTTTAATGAAATTGGATGAATCCTTTGTTTTCTTAAAAGGAAGAAATTAGATTAGTGAATAAATAGAAAAAAGAAGCTAAAATAGCAACATGCAATTTGGACAATATACCCACAGGGGAAGTCATGGTATAATGGTTAGAGAAGCGGCTTTGGGACCAAAAGGTCACTGGTTCGATTCTGTGGACTAGCAGGAATAGCTAAAGTGCCCTTGAGCAACCCCCAACTGCTCCCCAGGCTGCTCTGGGTATGTTGTACGTCACTTGGGATAAGAGCGTCTACTAAATGCCACTAATGTAATGTAGACATACAATGGGTCAAATACAAATCTGATACAAGATTGGGAAGGGAAAGTCAGGGGAGATGCCCTAACAGAAAATCACATGGTTTTGACATGTGAAGAGAGTAATATGTGATGACTAATCCTGTAATAGGTTGAAAATACGAAGGTGAATGTTAGCCTGTCCTGAAATTGCATGTGTGAAGCCAAGTAAACATGTGACATCATTCAAACAATATTTGCTTACTTGAAAATGAATTATTCATGTGAGAAAATCATGTCTGAATAAATAAAAAAATTAACGTGAAAATAAATTAGTTGTGTGAAAAAAATACATTTGAAATTTAACTAATTGTGACAAAAATAACGTAAAAAACATACATGTGAAAACTAACATGTGAAGTGTATAAAAATTACATAAATGTCACACAATTATTGGTTACAGTTATGGCCAGGTTCTTGCCCAAAATGTTAATCATATCATTAGTTTTTCTTTGGCTAATCAGACACAAAGTACACTACCACACTTGCCAGAGCAGTTTGGGGGTTAAGTACCTTATTCAAGAGCACTTGAGCCAGACCTGCTGGTTCAGGGAATCAAACCAGCAACCTTTTGATCCCAAAGCTGTTTCTCTAACCATTTGGCCACAGCTTCCTCTGAAGTACAATCATTTACACATGAAATTTTGACACTTCTGTAATAGTGTAAATGCAAGTCAAGTTTGTTTGTATAGCGCTTTTAACAATAGATATTGTCCCAAAGCAGCTTTACGGAATCTGAATGACCCAAGACATGAGCCAATTTTATCTCTAACCTATCCCCAATGAGCAAGCCTGTGGCAATGTGGCAAGGAAAAACTCAGACGACACGAGGAAGAAACCTCGAGAGGAACCAGACTCAAAAGGGAACCCATCTTCACCTGGACAACAACAGACAACATGACTATAACATTAACAGTTTTAACATGAAGTCAGTTTTGTTGATGTTATAACTCTTCATTAATGGAAACTTGAGTGCAAAACTGTTCATGACAACTGCAGTCCCAAAGTTAGCAAGTCAACTGTAGTCCTCAGCCACAAAAGCATTACTGTAAGTGTCCAGAGCGTCCTCCAAGTGTGACTTTCAACTGTCCATATGGGGCCGTCCTCTACAGGAGCGATGTGATGAGACTCCAACCAGACACAGGGCACCAGGATGGATCAGGCAGGTCCGAGGAGCAGAAGAGGTCAGCACCTCGATCCCAGGATTGACATGTAACTCAGAGGGACAGATTTTTTTTTTTTTGGGGGGGGGGAGAAAATACAGGTTGTTAGGTATGCCCAATGTCACCTGAATAAGTAGGTACAGTATACATTTTGCGCTGAGTACAAGCAGGGACTCCGGCAAAACTAACTATGACAGCATAACTAAAAGGAGAGAGCCAGAAGGTAACACAGGCATGAGGGAGCCCCGGGACATAAAGCAGCCAGCCACTACACCGTCAACAAACTCGAGTGAGCACGCGAGTGGGGGACTGACAGCATCCATACATCCCAGTTTACCAAAACACTCTGTCTGAGGACCCTCCAGATCTACTCCTTTACCTCATAAACACCATTAACAAAAGGCAGATATGTTTTCAGCCTAGACTTAAATGCTGAGAATGTGTCTGATTCCCGAACACTACTTGGAAGGCTGTTCCATAACTGTGGGGCTTTGTAAGAAAAGGCTTTGCCCCCTGATGCAGCCTTCACTATACGAGGTACCAGCAGATAGCCTGCACCTTTTGATCTAAGTAGGCGTGGCGGGTCATAGAGGACCAGAAGTTCGCTCAGGTAATGTGGTGCGAGACCATTCAGCGCTTTAAAGTTCAATAGTAGTATTTTATAATCAATACGAAATTTGATTGGGAGCCAATGCAGTGTGGATAAGACAGGGGTGATGTGGTCATATTTTCTAGTTCTAGTAAGGACTCTTGCTGCCACATTTTGAACTAACTGGAGCTTGTTTACGCACTTACTGGCACATCCAGAAAGTAAGGCATTACAATAATCCAACCTGGAGGTAAGGAAAGCATGAACTATTTTTTCTGTGTCGTGTAGTGCATTAAATTTCTTATCTTGGCCATATTTCTGAGATGAAAGAAAGCTATCCAGGTAATGTTATGAATGTGAGTTTCGAATGAAAGACTGGGGTCAATAATCACTCCGAGGTCTTTTACTGCTGCACGTGAAGAAACAGAAAGGCCATCCAGAGTTACTGTGTAATCAGAAAACTTACTTCTAGCTGCATGTGGTCCGAGTACAAGTACTTCAGTCTTGTCAGAGTTAAGCAGCAGGAAGTTAATAAGCATCCAATGTCTAATGTCCTTTACACATTCCTCAATTCTATTAAGCTATTGTCTCTCATCTGGTTTTGCAGAAACATACAACTGTGTGTCATCAGCATACAAGGGCATAGGTTTGCATATGGACCATAGGGACATGTCACAACCAATATTTTAGGATGGCAAAATAGTCCCTACCAATATTTAGCATTTTATTTTTATATAACAAAATATGAATTTATTCACATATTTTTGCAAACTCAATAGTAGGCTATAATCTTAGTCACTAGTTTTTTCGATGTGCCAGAGTGACAGGGTTATCCATGCTGCAATTTCATTGGCTGAAACAGAGAGTCTGCAGGCTCATGTTCTCCTCACATGGACGTAAACAAAGCGCTTCTGGTGGTGGTAACGACGAACAGACCACAGGCCCGTGTGTTGTGCTGAACAACAATTTGCATCTTTAAAGTGGTAGGCATGTTGTGTAAATCAAATGGTGCTAACCCTCCAAAAATCCATTTTAATTCCAGCTTGTAATGCAACAAAACAGGACAAACACCAAGGGGGATGAATACTTTTGCAAGACACTGTATATGGAAAAGGGCAGATAGTGTATCTTTCCAAAAGTGTTCAGCTCTCTTTTGTTCATGTGTCATTTTATGAACAATAGTTTGAAAAGAAGTTGAAAATGATGCATGTTTTAGTTGTCACCCTTGCCCTAGTTGGGATGTGTTGTGCCACTGTGGGGAACTGGCCAAAATGGGAAAAAATAGTGAAATGAATGCAAACCCAAATCAGAAAAAGTTGGGACAGTGTGGAAAATGCAAATTAAAAAAAAGAAAGCTGTGATTTCTAAATTTACTTCGACTTGTATTTCATTGTAGACAGTATGAACCCAAGATATTTCATGTTTTGTCTGGTCAACTTCATTTCATTTGTTAATATATATTCATTCCTGCGTTTCAGGCCTGCAACACATTCCAAAAAAAGTTGGGACGGGGGCAACTTAGGGCTAGTAATGAGGTAAAAGAATTAAATAATAATGTGATTTGAAACAGGTGATGTCAACGGGCGATTGTAATCATGATTTGGTGCAAAATCAGTATCCCGGAAAGGCCTGGTCTTTGAGGAGCAAAGATGGGTCGAGGATCTCCAGTTTGTCAACAAATGCATGAGAAAATTGAAATGTTTAAAAACAATGTTCCTCAAAGAAAGATAAGAAGGAATTTGAATATTTCCACCCTCTACAGTGCACAATATCATTAAATGATTCAAAGAATCTGGAGAAATTTCTATGTGTAAAGGGCAAGGGCACAAGCCTAAGCTGAACACCCATGATCTCCAATCCCTCATATGGCACTGCATCAAGAACCATCATTCATCTATAGCTGATATAACCACATGGGCTAGGGATTACTTTTGCAAACCTTTGTCAAACACTACAATAAGGAATTACATCCACAAATGCCAGTTAAAACTTTACTGTGCAAAGAGGAAGCCTTATGTTAACTGTGTCCAGAAGCACCATTGACTTCTCTGGGCTTTGAGGCATCTGGGATGGACCATCACACAGTGGAAAGGTGTAGTGTGAATGAATCAGAATTCCAGGTATTTTTTGGAAAAAATGGACACCATGTGCTCTGGAACAAAGACGAAAAGGACCATCCAGACTGTTACCAGCAACAAGTCCATAAGCCAGGGTCTGTCATGGTATGAGGTTATGTCAGCGCCCTTGACAAAAGTAACTTACACTTCTGTGTCGGCAGCATTAATGTAGAAAAGTACGTTGAGATTTTGGAGCAACATATGCTGCCTTCAGGACGACATCTTTTCCAGGGATATTTCAACAAGACTGTGCAAAACCAAATTCTGCACACATTACAAAGGAATGGCTGTGGAAGAAGAAGGTGCCTGTCCCCTCTGTCCCCAACAGAGAATGTGTGGTGAATTTTGAAATGAAAAATATGACAACGACGACTCCATACGGTTGCACACCATAAAACCTGTTTACAGGAAGAATTGGACAAAATAACACCCGAAACTCTTCATCACTTGGTGCCTTCAGTCCCTAAACATCTTTTAAGGGTTGTGAGAAGGAATGGCAACGTTACAAGATGGTAACTGCTTTACTGTCCCAATGTTTTAATCCCCTGCTGGCCGAAAGGCCCAAACGGGGATTATGTTGTGGCGATGTCTGTCTGTCCGTCCATCCATCCTGGGAAGGGTGCTCACCTTCTGAAATCAACTCCTCTCACAATTTTTGGAGGAATTTCACAAAACTTGTCAGGATTCTTTATTATATGTTGGTAATGCGCATATTGTAATTTTGTTACATTCGGTCATATTTTACCAGTTATAGTCTTTGATTAACAAAATTATACTTTGACAATTTCATGAGAGTGTGTTTTCCTTCTGAAATCAACTCCTCTCACAGTTTGTGGAAGAATTTCACGCAACCTGGTAAAAGGCATTGTTGTTTGTTGGTAGTACGCATATTGTTATTTTGTTCAATTCGGTTGCATTTTACCAGAGTTGTGGCCCTTGATTAACAACCTTGTACTTTCACAGTTTCATGAAGGTGTGCTTGCCTTCTGACATCAACTCCTCTCACAATTTTTGGACGAATTTCTCGAAGCTTGGCAAAAGGCCTTGTTATATGATGGTAATACGCATATTGCGATTTAATTTCGTTTGTGAAAATTTTACCAGAGTTTTGACCCTTGATTAAATAACTTGTACGTTGACAATTTGATGAGGGTGTACGTTCTTCTGAAATCAACTCCTCTCACAATTTGTGGAGGAATTTCACCAAACTTGGAAAAAGGCTTTGTTATATGACAGTTACACGCATATTGAAATTGAAGTTAATTTGGGCAAATTTTACCAGAGTTATCCCCTTGAGTCTTAACAAACTTGTACTTTGGCAATTTCATCAAGGTGTGCTTGCTTTCTGAAATCAACTTCCCTCATAATTTTTATCCCCCGCTGGCCGAAAAGCCCAAAGGGGTTTATGTTGTGGCGATGTCTGTCTGTCCCGGGAAGGGTACTCACCTTCTGAAATCAACTCCTCTCACAATTTTTGGAGGAATTTCTCGAAACTTGGCAGGATTCTTTGTTATATGTTGCTAATACGCATATTGCAATTTTGTTCAATTCAGTTGCATTTTACCAGAGTTATGGCATAGTTGCCAGCGGGGGATACTGTGCTCTCAGAGCACTCTTGTTTGAAATGCGTTGCAAGAATCAAAATCGAAATGTGTTTATTTTTGAAAAAAAAAATCATGAGGTAAAATGTCAAATAATGTGCTGTTGTATTGTTTTAAGTGCAATACAGCCCAAAGATGATTTACAAATCATTGTTTTCAGTTTTAATTTAAATTTGAACATACATCCCAAATTTTTCTGATTTTATGTTACATGTAAAATGGATACATCAGTGCCTTAATGCGACATATGATGAATTCAAGGAGTTCAAGGATTTCTGTTCATTAGAAACCATGAAAAGTTGGGCGGTGTGAGTGTGTAAGCATATTATTGTGGGTAAATTCCATGGGGCGCTATTTACGGGCTGCTATATTGCAGGTTATAAAATAGCTACTGCATGCAGCTTGTGTGAAAATTGCATGATATCCATAAAATATTAGCAGTATCAAATAGCAGAAGACACAGAAATGTGCATGTGTGTACTGTCTGATCTGTTTTCATGGCTGTTCCAAGAACCGTTGAATTTTACAAAGCTATGAGTTCAGGGTTCTTTTACTATGACTATCACTGATAGATTGAAGTTGTCTCTGTTAAGGAAAAGTCAAACATATCCATTTATAGTTGCATTTAAAGTTGTGGAAGGCCCATGAAAAAAATGTCATTTCCTGTTTATTGTGGAGAGATAGAGCACGTATGTCCTGACCAAACAGCTTTGAGAATTCAACAGCACTATCATGTGGGATAAAAAAGTTTGCCATGTCATATCACATTTCCAGATCTTTCTTGGGAACTTGTGTACAAGAAGCCCCATGTGTTATCTATCTCTGTATTCCTAGGGAGTGGATGATATCAGTGGAGAGCCACTGATCCAACATGAAGATGATAAACCAGAGGCACTGGTTGCCAGATTGAGACACTACAAAGACGTGGCAAAGCCTGTCATAGATTTATACAGGTAAGTTTACTGAGGCATGAAATCTGTGGCAAAAGAGTCTTTCTTTGCATACATTTGTAAATTGACTGCCAATATTTACAGTATGAATCAGACCTAGGACCAGGGAGAGACCAAGTCAAGTCAAAGTCCCTCTCACACCAGAATCTGGTCTTCCCAGGCAGTCTCCTGTCCTACTACTAACCAACTCTTTAAGGCGCATGGGTGCAGCACCAATCTCCATTTTGATAGTCCTCAGCCTCTCACCCTATACAGCTAGGGTTACAGCGGGGGGCTAGTTTTCTGGTAACCGCAAGAGTTTGACTTCCCCACTCACATCTGTATTGTAGCATGCCTTGCCAGACAGTAGTAGGTACCATTTTTGTGATGGTCTTTGGTATGACCCAACCATGAGTAGAACTCAAAATCTCCCGGTCGAGAGGCGGACACGCTAACCACTAGGCCAACTCTCGGTTGGGCGCGACCAAGGTTGACGAGTATTCATGATCACTATTAGAGCTACATGTTCTCAGAGACTCTGTACATGACCAAAAGTGCGACGATGCCATGGCTATGTTTCCTCTCCTAAATAATTAACTAATTTAAAAAATAACTAACACATTCTCAATTTAAATACAAAATAGGAAGTCAGAATAAATGTCACACATAATACTTCATGTGGAACAAGTAGTTTCTCGAGCTGCTGTCTACTCTTTAACAGGCATAGTAGGGAATCAATTTCAGTTGGGTTGAAGTTACCCCATGGTCTAGAAATACTGGGTTGGTATCTGCCAGGGGATAACCATGTCTCATGGGCAGGAAGGGCTCTTTAATCTTGGTTGACAATCTTCCTAGAGATGGTGTCTCGAAAAAAATACTTTGGTTCCTCCAATGTTCTGGTTGTGTGGCATTGGGAATGGGCCAACTGCCACTGTGGAGGGGACCCCACAGGGACCACTTAGCCTTAAGAAAAGATGAAATGGACACAACTAACAGCTCTAGGGTTCAAGCCCCCAATTTATCCAATGAAGAAATATGTAAAACCTTCAACTGCTCACTTTTAACCTGCCTTCATCGTGAGTCACATTGGATAAAACCATCATCTATTGTAATGGATTAAATTTATTTCATGGTGTCTTTCTATATTATTTGCTGCCAGTAAATTACTGTAAAATCATCTGGAATGGCGTCGTGGCTCAGGTGGTTAAGGCGCCATACCATGAATGCGGGCGACCCGGGTTCGATTCCGGCCCGAGGTCATTTCCCGATCCCTTCCCGTCTCTCTCCCGCTCATTTCCTGTCTCTACACTGTCCTATCCAATAAAGGTGCAAAAAGCCCAAAAAAAATCTAAAAAAAAAAAAATCATCTGGAATATACAGTACCAATCAAAAATTTGTATACCCCTATTCATTCATACAACCCCGATTCCAAAAAAGTTGGGACAAAGTACAAATTGTAAATAAAAACGGAATGCAATAATTTACAAATCTCAAAAACTGATATTGTGTTCACAATAGAACATAGACAACATATCAAATGTCGAAAGTGAGACATTTTGAAATTTCATGCCAAATATTGGCTCATTTGAAATTTCATGACAGCAACACATCTCAAAAAAGTTGGGACGGGGCAATAAGAGGCTGGAAAAGTTAAAGGTACAAAAAAGGAACAGCTGGAGGACCAAATTGCAACTCATTAGGTCAATTGGCAATAGGTCATTAACATGACTGGGTATAAAAAGAGCATCTTGGAGTGGCAGCGTCTCTCAGAAGTAAAGATGGGAAGAGGATCACCAATCCCCCTAATTCTGCGCCGACAAATAGTGGAACAATATCAGAAAGGAGTTCGACAGTGTAAAATTGCAACGAGTTTGAACATATCATCATCTACAGTGCATAATATCATCAAAAGATTCAGAGAATCTGGAAGAATCTCTGTGCGTAAGGGTCAAGGCCGGAAAACCATACTGGGTGCCCGTGATCTTCGGGCCCTTAGACGGCACTGCATCACATACAGGCATGCTTCTGTATTGGAAATCACAAAATGGGCTCAGGAATATTTTCAGAGAACATTATCTGTGAACACAATTCACCGTGCCATCCGCCGTTGCCAGCTAAAACTCTATAGTTCAAAGAAGAAGCCGTATCTAAACACGATCCAGAAGCGCAGACGTCTTCTCTGGGCCAAGGCTCATTTAAAATGGATTGTGGCAAAGTGGAAAACTGTTCTGTGGTCAGACGGATCAAAATTTGAAGTTCTTTATGGAAATCAGGGACGCCGTGTCATTCGGACTAAAGAGGAAAAGGACGACCCAAGTTGTTATCAGCGCTCAGTTCAGAAGCCTACATCTCTGATGGTATGGGGTTGCATTAGTGCGTGTGGCATGGGCAGCTTACACATCTGGAAAGACACCATCAATGCTGAAAGGTATATCCAGGTTCTAGAGCAACATATGCTCCCATCCAGACGACGTCTCTTTCAGGGAAGACCTTGCATTTTCCAACATGACAATGCCAAACCACATACTGCATCAATTACAGCATCATGGCTGCGTAGAAGAAGGGTCCGGGTACTGAACTGGCCAGCCTGCAGTCCAGGTCTTTCACCCATAGAAAACATTTGGCGCATCATAAAACGGAAGATACGACAAAAAAGACCTAAGACAGTTGAGCAACTAGAATCCTACATTAGACAAGAATGGGTTAGCATTCCTATCCCTAAACTTGAGCAACTTGTCTCCTCAGTCCCCAGACGTTTACAGACTGTTGTAAAGAGAAAAGGGGATGTCTCACAGTGGGAAACATGGCCTTGTCCCAACTTTGAGATGTGTTGTTGTCATGAAATTTAAAATCACCTAATTTTTCTCTTTAAATGATACGTTTTCTCAGTTTAAACATTTGATATGTCATCTATGTTGTATTCTGAATAAAATATGGAATTTTGAAACTTCCGCATCATTGCATTCCGTTTTTATTTACAATTTGTACTTTGTCCCAACTGTTTTGGAATCGGGGTTGTAGATTTTTCTGTATTTTGACTGTTCTACATTGTAGAACAATACTGAAGACATCAAAACTATGAAATACGAGTACCATCTGGAATATACAGTACTGCACAAAAGTCTTAGGCACATGTAAAGAAATGCTGTAGACCAAAAATGGCTTAAAAAAATAATGAAATGAAATATTTCAACATTTAAAAAAAAAAACTATAAATAGAAGTAAGCCATAATAAATGAAACAGTCAGTATTTGGTGTGAGATGATCCTTTGCTTAAAAAATAAATAGTAGTCTGAGGTCCAGTGAGTGCAGTTTTATGCGGAAATGAGCTGTAGGTTTTACTGAGCATCTTACAGAACCAGCCACAGTTCTTCTGGACACTTTGACTCTCACACTCACTTCTTAATTTTACACCAAAACCCAGTAGCCTTCTTTAAGTTTTCTTTTTTAATCTGAAAAGTGCTCTCTTATGGAATATACTGCTCAGATACAAACATTTTTTTGTAAAATTTAATTTTGTGCTGGAAAACAAACGTTTGGACTCTAAAATGTTTTTGTACTGACTCGATAATGAAGAAGTCATAAAATAGAAATCTATAACAAAGTTTGTATGAAAAAAAAAACAATAGGGTGCCCAAGACTTTTGCAAAGTACTGTATATATTGAATGATGTGGTAAACAAAAGTGTTAAAAACAAAATGTTTCATATTTTAGATTCTTCAAAGTAGCCAGCATCTACCTTGATGACGCTTCGCACACTATCGGCATTATCTTAACCAGCTTTATGAGGTCGTCACCTGGAACGCTTTTCAATTAACAGGTGCCTAATCAAAAGTTAATTAGTGTAATTTCTTGCCTTCTTAATGTGTTTGAGACCAAAACAGTAAATAGTAAAGAATAAAAATACAGTAAACAGTCCTATTCCACAACTGTAGTAATCCATATTAAGTCAAGAACCGCTCAAGTAAGTAAAGAGAAATGACATCCATCGTTACTTTGAGTCATGAAGCGTCTTTTAATTAATAAAAATAAAGAAGAAACACTGAATTAGAAGGTGTGTCCAAACTTTTGATTGGTACTGTACATTAAGGGCAGCACAGTGGTGTAGTGGTGGTGGTGCACTGTCGCCGCACAGCAAGAAGGTTCTGGGTTTGAATCCACCAGTCGATGGGGGCCTTTCTGTGTGGAGTTTGCATGTTCTGCGGGGGTTTGTTCCAGTTTCCCTTACAGTTCAAAGACGTGTGGTTAGGTTAACATGGGGATGGCCACGGGCTGAAGTGGCCTTGAGCAAGGCACCTAACCCTCAACTGCTCCCTGGGCACTGTAGCATAGTTGCCTACTGCTGTGTGTGTGTGTGTGTGTGTGTTTTTCACTGCTTCAGATGGCTTAAATGCAGAAGATGAATTTCACTGTGCTTGAGTGTGCATGTGACAAACAAACGCTTCTTCTTCTTAAGTTTATTACAATTGTAATGTGCATTTAAAGGGCCAAAGGCATCCTACACATGTTTTCGGACACAGACACGGACCGGATCTGGCCTTACATCAGCTCACTTCTGAGTGCTAAGATCCCGACAGACCTAGCAGACGCTCAAAGAGCCACAACTCACTGAAGAAATGGTTCATATTGTTAACGGTTAATTCTACTTATTGGTATAGCATTTATCACTTAGAGCTTCATTATATAGTTCATTTCTTAAAAAAGACTTGTCATCCCTCACTTTCAGTCAAATTCAATGTATCAAGACTGAATCACTGTACTTTTTAAGTATTATTTTAGATGCAGGAAGGAACATTACATACCAAAGCATCTGCTTTTATCAATCTTTAGCTAAAATGCAGAATACCTGTTGACTAACCTGGTTATACGTTTTTAGTGTTTTTAAGGAAACACAGCCATATTAGACTGTATATGTACTTTAAGTAGAAACAAGTAGAATCTTCACAAATCAGGGTGGCTAGACGGTTTCAATGTTTATGTGTGTATTGCTAGTAATAATGAATATATGTGACTTTTTGGGATAGGAAAGTCATTATTCCAATATTCCCGTGACTTATGTGATTTAAGTAATTTCTGTCATTGTTTTGATACACTGCTCTGTTTTACTGTAACATGTGGCTGTGTATTATGCTGCCTTTCTGTCTGGAATATTCTCTCGTCATTGTTCCTAAATGATTTTATCTGTTACTGAGTGTCTGTACAGACTTAAATAATGGTGTGTGTGTACTTGTACTTGCTACATATTAAGGACCAGAACATGCTTTTAACCAACGAAGTTAGGACATGTTTGGGAAGCAAGGACATTCTGGCTGGTCCTCCCTAGTCTGGTTAACACCAGACCATATCACAAGTGAAATATCTTGCAGTCACGTGACCGGAAAGTACACAACCGCCATCTTGTCGGTCAAAAACACCGCTGAATACTGCTGCACTCGTGTACAGAATGGATCAATTTCAACCGACGGACTACACGGCTCATTTTTCTAATGAACAGATAACTAGATATATGTCTAAAATAAACGATCTACAGATTTGTGACCCTTATGGCTTACCGGACGGAGTTTTCACGACCGGATTTTGAACTGCCAGCGGAATACCCAGACGTGTATAATTACCTCATTAACTTTCCCTCGCTGTTCAGTGGTGAAGCACTGCGTGCCTATAAATCTCTGGACAGTTATCTTTACAGAAATTCAGGATTTGTCAGCGACTCAGATGTGGCATCTTGTAAACAAGAATCCTCATTGGATGGGTAAGTCACTTAAGTATTGAGTATAGCACTGACCAGCCGATTATAGAATAGAATAAGGTAATTCCAGCTGTAATTCCAAATCGTCCGTCTTGTTTATATGGATCTGGCATTGGAGAGGTAGAGGCTTAGCAGTGGAGGTTTGAGTGGCTGTTTTCTGAGCTTAGTCAACAGGCCTTGCTTCCTCTCCTGACGCCGCCTCCTTCGCTTTGCTTCCGATAACAATCCACGGAGACCCCGCTGGTCTCGCTATCTCGTCCGGAATGTTGTGCATGCGATGGAAATCGCTACAAACCGTCATTTTCTGCTGGAAACCAATGTCCAGTAAGTCCATACGGTTGTAGTGGATATTGAAGTCCGGTACAGACGAACAACACGCAAAAATACACACAAAAAACATAAAAAACGTACACAGGTAGGGAGAGCTTGTAGCCGCAGCCGTTGTAGTAGAATTGTATATAGTAGGGTTTTCCAGAAGAAAAGGTAGAAGTAAAAGTAGAAGTAGAAGGCGGAATATGGCGTTTGACCTACAAGATGGCGTCTGTCACAATCTGGATCGGCTGTGACGTCACATGCAAGTGCTCCATTGAATTTCTCGTAGGGGAGGTGTGGTTTACGATTGTCAACGGCCGTTTACTGGACGTTGCGAATGTCTATCATTTGGCGTATACGTAGCCCATGGCCAATCATGGCAGTTGTACCCGGTGACGTAGTTAGAGCGACGAAGAAGACGAAGAGGCGAAGAAAGACTGTAACGCCAAACGCTGTTCTTTTTTTAAAACAAACTTTCGCTCTAAACTATTCAGAACAGTGTCTAAAGCTTGATCGAAAGTTTGGTTCGTATCGCTCGCCGCCATGTTAAATGTGATCTGTAAACAGTCCCAAATAAACTACAAGCTTCCGTTTGTTGAGTAGTACGCGTCACCGTCTTTCCACCCCTCCCCACTCTCTGATTGGCTCCCTAACTCAGGCGAGCCTTTAGACCATAGTTTCCATGCTGTCTTTTCAGATCGGAACGATTGTGCAAAGCAGCATGGGATTTCCCAGGCTAGGTCCTCCCTTCTTCAAAGGGCTGTTTGAGGGTTACGACTTGGTTTTAAGGTTCAGGTTAGAATTGGGTTTAGGTTAAAGGAAAAGGCAACTTTTGTACAAAACCAGGTGTGTAATAGGAGAAAAACATATACGTAATCAATTCCGTTAATTATTTCCATTATATATCGAACATGAAAAAATATTTTTAACTTTGAAATCATGAATTGACACAGAGGAGCCGAAGTTGGAGGAGGCAGCCATTTTGAGACTGTGGGCAACTATAAACCAATCAGAATCTTTCGTTAATGCGCCTCCCTCTGATCTGTGACGTCACTGGGCCCATGAAAACAGTGTTTACAGACAGATCACTGTGAGGACAGTAAGGAGTCCCGCCGGGTGGCTTGTATCCGATTCGTTTATATCCCGACCTTGTCAGCTGTCAGATTTATGTTCATGGACCCGGTAAGCTGGTAAATAATATTTATTTATTTTTTTCTTTACCAAATTCTAACAGAAAACGAGAGCGCCCGAAAGGGAAAACCGAGCCGAACCGCTTTGCGCATGCGCAGTAGGCTTGGTAGGACAAATCCAAATAGGAGTCATTCAGGATTCAGCCATGTTTTTGCTCCGTGTTTTTACTCAACCAAAGTTATACAGTATTATGAGCTTTAAGTTGCATAAATAAAACCATTTGGTGAAACTTTGAAGAAGCGATTGTACTGGTTTTTTTACCTTATTACCATGAAGCACTGAAGAGTTCTTTTCAGTGGTGGGCCGCATGACGTCACGCAGTAGATCAATATGGCGGAACGCATCTTCGCTGAGCTCAGCGCAAGCCCATATTATTAAAAGTTAAAAGATACTGTTATGCGGTCTGTTCTTTCTCTATAAATTCCATGATCGATTACTTTATATATTTATCGATCTATTTGTGGTGATTTTGTACAAAAGTTGCCTTTTCCTTTAAGGTTAGGGCAAGGGTTGGGATTAAGCATTTATTTGTGATGGTTAAGGTTAGGGTAAGGGGCAAGGGAATGTATTAAGGTCAATGAGTGTCCCCACAAAGATGGAAGTGTGTATATATATATATATATATATATATATATATATATATACACACATACACAGTGTGCAAAAGTCTTAGGCACGTGTAAAGAAATGCTGTAGACCAAAAATGGCTTAAAAAATAACTAAATGAAATGTTTCAACATTTTAAAAATACTGTAAGCAGTAAGCCGTAATAAATTAAACAAAGTCAGTATTTGGTGTGAGATGACGCTTTGCTTTTTAAAAAAAATAGTAGTCTCAGGTACAATGAGTGCAGTTTTATGCGGAAATGAGCTGTAGGTTTTACTGAGCATCTTACAGAACCGGCCACAGTTCTTCTGGACACTTTGACTCTCACACTCACTTCTTTTTTTTTTTTTTAAAGATATATTTTTTCACCTTTATTGGATAGGACAGTGTAGAGACAGGACAGGAAGTGAGTGGGAGAAAGAGATGGGGAGGGATCGGGAAACAACCTCGGGTCGGAATCAAACCCGGGTCCCCGGATTTATGGTATGGCGCCTTAGTCACCTGAGCCACGACACCCCAATCTCACACTCACTTCTTAATTTTGCACCAAAACCCAGCAGCCTTCATTATGTTTTCTTTTTTAATCTGAAAAGTGCTCTTTTATGGAATATACTGCTCAGATACAAAGTTTTTTGTTTTCTCTAACATTTAATTTTGTGCTGGAATACGAACGTTTGGACTCTAAAATGTTTTTGTACTGACTCGATAATGTAGAAGTCATAAAATAGAAATCTATAACAAAGTTTGTATGAAAAGAAAAAAACAATAGGGTGCCTAAGACTTTTGCACAGCACTGTATAAGGAAAATTTGTCTGTAAACTGGATTTGTGGGCTGTTGGAGTTTAGGACTTTGAGAAAATGTTACATGTGCCATATACATTGATAACAATGACATGTTCGATATCACACCCTTTCAGTAATTTATTTAACTGGGACTTAGTGAGTATTTTTGCCAACCGCATTTTACATTTAATTATGTCATTTTGTATGATTTTGAAAAGAATACTTAATATGTTTTGAAAAGATGATTGCCCCCCCAATGCTACAAATCACCTGTCTTGATAAAATACTGAGATATGCCTGTGAACCTCAGTGTCTGCGCTTCAGGCAGATAGAGGTGAGGCAGAATAATCTCTGGATGCAAGTCTAAATGAGAGGAAATACTACTTAACCTATGAATTACTTAACCTTTTCACAGCATTGCTCCTCTCTCTACCTATCTGATTTTCAACAGGCACAGTACTGTACTGTATACGTAAGCCAAAGGTTGTGAAACAAACCCCCTTACTGTCTTACTGTGCATTATCACACACACTGCATCCAGTTCTGAATGTCATCTCTCAACCAAATAAACCTTTTCTCTTGTTTCTAAAAAATAAATCAGGAGTGTGGCAGATTTATTTTCAACCATTCCCTGACAACAGGTGTTATTGTCACTCAGTAGCGTGTACCATCGCTAACCAACTGAAATAAGAGTGATAAGCATTGTCATTCTCAAAGAATGTTTACACAGTAATGCTAATACTACATAAGAAATTAAAAAAAAGAAAAAAATTATATATATTAACAAAAAGGCTGGCACGGTGGTGTAGTGGTTAGCGCTCTCACCTCACAGCAAGAAGGTCCTGGGTTTGAGCCCAGCGGCCGGCAAGGGCCTTTCTGTGCGGAGTTTGCATGTTCTCCCCGTGTCCGCGTGGGTTTCCTCCGGGTGCTCTGGTTTCCCCCACAGTCCAAAGACATGCAGGTTAGGTTAACTGGTGACTCTAAATTGACCGTAGGTGTGAATGTGAGTGTGAATGGTTGTTTGTCTTTGTGTGTCAGCCTTGCGATAAACTGGCGACTTGTCCAGGGTGTACCCCACCTCTCGCCCATAGTCAGCTGGGATGGGCTCCAGCTTGCCTGCAACCCTGGAGAACTGGATAAGCGGCTACAGATAATGGATGGATTAACAAAAAGCCGGTTTCCAATAGCAAATTTTCGATCCCTCATGGGGATCTTCTTCAGGCACTGTATTTAAACGTACGAACAGAAATGCACGGAGCAAATAAGAAAAAAAAAAACAGAAAATGAGGGGTATATATACATACAGGAAAGCAATTAGTGTCAAGACATGAGCGAAGTGGCACGAGTGACATTAATTGAGTAATTACAAAGGTCGAGTTCATCCAATCAGAAATGGCTAACAGTTTACAATGGAAAACCGACCAATAAGGGACGGCGAGCCAAAGGCCAATCTGAAAAGAGTTAAAAACGAGTGGCATGTGGGCCTCTAAGCTGACTACAGAAACCGTCATTAGCATTCAGACCTGAAGGGTGCACTGTTTTTAGTTTCCAGATCCAATCTCTTTTTGGATCAAGTAGATCCTGAGTTTTGGAACACACCTGTACAATGGTGAAGGACAGAGTAGATAGGGAATGTCCATTCGTAGTAAAGTGTTCGTACAACTGCGTACAATTGTTACCCGAGTTTACCCTAGTGTGTCTAATAGCACTTTTATGATTATTAACACGAAGTCTGAATGTTTTTGCCTGGCCGACGTACTGGGCCTTACAAAGGGTGCAAGTGATGACGTAGATACAGTTGGTAGAGGCACAGTTGGCCCCACTACTAACAAGGGCGAAAGTGGCCAAAGTAATTGTACTCATGATTGAAGTTTGTGGAGGAAGAATACTACAAATCTTTTTTTTTTTTAGAAATATGTTTATTAGTTTTCACTTTAGAAAAGACACACAAACATAAACATAACACACAACCACAACAACAACAACAACACGGCTCAGCTACATGCACAAAACAATAATTATTACAAAAACATAGTTATGACAGTTACACAGCATCAAGCAATTTCCTATTACCTTTCAAAAAAATCCTTGTAACATAATATCAGACACATCCGGGTCTAAAAAATTCAGATATGGTTCCCAAACCTTAAAGAACTGGTTTGACTTTGAGTGTATTACACATGTAAGATATTCTAGAGGTACCATGCCAAACAATACATCATGCCAACCCTTAATAGTAGGCACCTTATCACTGATCCATTGCAATAGAATATTTTTTCTAGCTGCGTATGTTAGAATACAGTAAAGTCTCTGATTCCTTGGCATCACAAATCTGCCTGGAAGACCCATAATAAGAGACATAGGTTCCATTTCTACCCTCACACCCAGTATCTTTTCCATTTCCGTTACAACATCTGACCAATAGCTCTGCAGTTTATGACATGACCATAGGCAATGAGTTAAAGTACCAATCTCTGTTTTACATTTGAGGCACATTGGTGACAAAGTGTGATTAAACATATGTCTGCGGTTAGGAGATATGTGCATTCTATGTAAAATATTGAACTGTATTGATTTAGCCCGGTTACAAACTGAAATTGCTTTAGCATAGGTCCACATATCATGCCATTCATTATCTCTTATTGTAACAGAGAGCTCAGTCTCCCATTTTTCTCTAAGCTCCTGTAGGCCTACAGCTGGTAGTGTGCGCAGAGCTCCATAAAGTAGTCTAATAGACATCCTCCCATATGTTCCAAACAGCACTCTCTCCAGGGGAGATGTTTCACAGTTATCAGTGAGAGTTGTACTTTGTAATATATAGTGTCTTATCTGTAAATAACAGAAAAAATGCTGTCTGGGAATATTGTATTTCTCAACCAGTTGACTAAATGACATTATTGTCTTATTAGAGAATAGATCATTTAACATATATATGCCATAGCCACTCCAAAGCTTAAAGCCAGCATCCATCAATCCTGGTTGGAAATCAGGATTGTTCAAGATGGGGGTGTAAATTGATGTTAGTTTTGACCTTCCTTCAAGCCTACGGGCTAGTCGCCATGCCTTAATTGTATTGAGGGTGATAATATTATCACAGAGTGATTTAATTGTTTTAAAGTTTTTGATGAACAACAAGTCCCTTAATGGGTATTTAGATAGAGAAGTTTCCACGTCTAACCAGACAGACCCGTTGTCGACAAAGAACCAGTCATAAATATATCGCATATGGGCACATATTTGATATTTTCTAAAGTTCGGTAAATCTAGCCCACCTTCAGAATGCGGCATCTGCAAGGTAGTCATCTTTAGTTTGGGTTTGCGTTTGCTCCAAATGAATGCACTAAGCCAGCCATTTAGCTTTTTCACAACTGCATTTGAAAACAAAATTGGAATCATTTGGATAGGATACAGTAATCTAGGCAAAGTATTCATTTTGATCATAGCAATGCGTCCTAGCCAGGAGATTGGTAATGAACTCCAACGCTCCAGATCTTGTCTCACCTTCTCAAATAGTGGGACAAAGTTGGCTTTGTACATTTGTTGAAATTCAGGGGTTATGAATATACCTAGATATGTAAAGCCCCCTGGGGACCACTTGAAGGGGAAAGAAGGCAGCACATTAGGAACTGACTCAAGACTCCCAAGTGGCATGGCTTCTGATTTTGTCAGATTAATCTTATATCCAGAAAATTTACTAAACAAGTCAATAACATTGAGTAATATGGATATTGATGTTTCCGGGTTTGCAACATAGATCAAGACATCATCTGTATAAAGACTTATCTTATGGTCTATCTTGTCTATTTTTAAACCATGAATAGAAGGTGTTGTCCTTATGGCCTCTGCCAATGGCTCTATGACCAAGGCAAAAAGAAGGGGGGACAGGGGACAACCCTGTCTAGTACCTCTAAATACAGAAAAGTTGCCAGACCTGATACCATTAGCTAGAATAGCTGCTGGAGGGTTATCATATAGGACCTTAAACCATCTAATAAAATTATCTTCCAAATCAAATTTGTCTAAACAGTAAAATAAATAAGACCATTCAACTCGGTCAAACGCTTTCTCTGCATCCAGAGAAAGCACCAAACCATCAATCTGCCATCTTTTAAAAACTTGAATGATATTCAGAAGACGCCTGACATTGTTAGAAGAGTTTCGTCCCTTAATAAATCCGGTTTGATCCTCCTTTATGATCTTTGGTAATAAACCCTCAAGGCGTGTAGCCAGAACTTTTGCCAAAATCTTTCTGTCAACATTTAGAAGGGATATGGGCCTATAGGAGCCACATGCCTCTGGACATTTCCCTTTTTTAAGAATGAGAGAGATATTTGCCTCTCTTAATGTCTGGGGCAATTTGTTTTTTGAGAATGCATCATTAAACATGCTAACCAATGGATCCACTAATTCTTTATAGAATTCAACACAGAACCCATCAGGTCCTGGGGCTTTCCCATTCTGTAGTACTTTTATAGCATTAATCACCTCTTCTCTGGAAACAGGGGAGTTAAGAATAAGCTTATCCTCTGGTGATACAGTGGGCATTTCCAATGGAGCAAAAAAAATTATCCATCAATACAGATACACCACATGGTTGCTCTGAAGTGTAAAGATTATGGTAAAATATCTTAAAAGTGTCAATAATAAGCTTATTCTCATATATGAGATTGCCCTGTGCATCAACAAGGGCTGCAATGGTTTGTGACTCCGCTCTTTTCTTGGTGAGATAAGCCAGATACTTTCCAGGTTTGTCCCCATGTTCATACATCCTTTGTCTAATAAATCGAATTTTGATCTCTTCATCTTGTGTTAGAAGATTATCTAAGGTTATTTTTATTGCATTTATTTCTGCCATAATAGCAGGGGATGGGGATGCTACATAAGCCTCTTCTTTAGTTTTGAGTTCCACCATTAACTTATTTTGCTTCTCCCTTTTTTGTTTTCTTTTACTGGCTGAAAAAGCAATAATTAACCCTCTAGCAAACACTTTAGTAGTTTCCCAAAGTAAAGCTGAGTTATCTGTGGACTGGGAATTAGTAGTCAAAAAATACCCAAATTCCGTAGTGAAGTAATCAAGAAATGTTTGATCCTTCAAAATAGATGTATTCAGTCTCCAGCATCTCACCCTACTATTCACTCCTTTAATGGAGAGATCCAAAACCACTTTAGCATGATCAGAAATCAAGATGCTGCCAATAGAGCAGGACAGAGCTCTGTGCAAAGAGAGCCTTGATAGAAAAAAGTAATCAATTCTAGTATGACAGCCATGGGGAGCAGAAAAAAAAGTATATGCTTTATCAGTAGTATGAAGAGCTCTCCAAACATCTACATATCCAAGTTCCTCACAAATTGCACTGAGAGCTTTAGGCTACATCCACACGACAATGGCAACGAGATGTTATTTAAAAATATATCGCGTCCAAATGGGCAACGATCAGTAAAATATCAGGTCCATATGGCAACGCAACGCTTGCTGAAAACGATGCAATACACATGCCACACCTCTAGGGGCGCTGTAAGACGGTCCCTTCGGAGACACCAGAACAATAGAAGAAGTAAGGACGCATGCGCATAAACTATTATGCGCGAGACTTCATATTAGCCACAAAGTCAGGAAAATCTGTTCGTAAAATTACATTATAATGACCAAATACAATGAAAAGTATTTTTCCAGTCTCACCTGTGAAAGGTAATCCCATGTGATCTCGTTTGGACGGCAAACCTGTTGGTACAGTTAAACGCAGCTAATCTTTATTCTCCGCTTTGACCTATCCAATATGGCGGCAAGGATGACGTATGATTCTACGCGGAAGGCGGCGTCTTTAATGGTCCGAAATAAATTGAATGCTACACGTTGATGGATTAATTTGTTGTTTCTCACCTGTGAAAGGTAATCCCATGTGATCTCGTTTGGACGGTAAACCTGTTGGTACAGTTAAATGCAGCACATGAATCTTTATTCTCCGCTTTGACCTATCCAATATGGCGGCGAGGATGACGTATGATTCTACGCGGAAGGCGGCGTCTTTAATGGTCCGGAATAAATTGAATGCTACACGTTGATGGATTAATTTGCTCTTCTACGCCCTTTTTGAGGAATGTATTGTCGGACTTAAACCAACATCTGAAGGGGTGAGATTGCTCCTTTTTTTCCCTATTTTTGCTGGCGGGATTGACTCTGCCCTAAGGGCAGAGTCTCTCTCTCTCTCTCTCTCTCTCTCTCTCTCACTTTGCACCATTACACAATAAATATTCACAGTGAAAATATTTTGTAAGCGCGTTTCATGAACCAAGTTATAGGATTTGTTGACAACTCGCATCGAGTTCGTTACACTTCTACCTGGCATGAAGCACTCACAGTCATGTGGTTGTGACGTCATCGTAAACAAATCCGTTCTACTCATCCAGATGACTTCACAACGGCAACGTTGCCAGATCTTTCCACTCTGGAACCCATTCTCAAAAAGATTGCGTTTTGGGCACCCAAAATGCCGGTGCCGTGTGGACGCCAGGCCTAAACGATAAGCAATTGTATCGGAGTCACCTGAATCCGTTGCCATGTGGACAGGGCCTTAGTTTGTGGTGAGAGAGGCATAGCTTTAGGGGGGAGCCTGTCCATCATTGGGTTTAATAAACAATTAAAATCCCCACCTACAATGGCAATTTCTGACTGAATAGCAGAAAAATCCAAAAACACTTTTGTTATGAAGTCCGAAGGGTGAGCAGGAGGATAGTATACATTCAAAATAGAGATGGTCACGCCCTGTATAACACCCTTAACAATAACATATCGGCCACTTTTATCTTTAACACAATCCAGTACTGAAAATTGTAAGTTCTTCTTTACCAATATAGCTACCCCTCTACTCCTTGAAGTGAATGAAGAGAAGAAAACTTGTGCAAAACCTCCCCGCTGCAGTTTTAAATGTTCTTCATCATTTAAGTGCGTTTCTTGTAAGAGAGCAATATCAATATTACCTCTTTTCAAAAACGTCAAAATTTTTCTTCTTTTAACAGGATTATGAACCCCTTTTATGTTCCATGTACAGAGGCGCAATTTATCATTTGACATACTGTCTGACTTTAATCATAAGCTTACACAAATAATAACCTATACTGAGCATGTCATAAAACGTTAAAAAAAACCATAATGCATTCACTGAGCCAAGAGAGAAACACTGCTGATAGTGTAACAAAGAACTATCATACAAAGAAAAACAAGTCCAACTTAAAAGTTCACGGGGGATATCCCTGCTACCTAACCTGCAGGGAACTCTAAACGTCATCCTCGGCCAGCTGAAATAGCTTGCCATCCAATCCTCATCTCTCACCATAAGTAAAGCCACTATTGAGGCGCCTTTAGCCTACACAACAACAAAAGAACCCTCAATAAGAATAGTAAAAAAAAAAACACCCAAGAAAAAAAAAAACATTTCAGCACACTCACAGTGGCTAGACAAATAAAATATACGAGTTTTCGTTAACGTTAAGCAGGGAGGTACTACTTACAAATTTACCAGGCTAATCAGTATCCACTTTATCATCCTCAGACTCATTGCTCTGGCTCGACCTAACATTACCTCTGCGTCCCTCCTCCAGCGACTGTACAAGTAATGTGGCATCTTTAGGAGAGTTGAATCTTGTCTGTTTTCCGTCCAATGTCATCCTCAAAGTAGCCGGATAGAGCAACGCATATGCCACGTTAAGTTTCTTCAGTCGTGTCTTCGTATCATCAAATGCCCTGCGCCTCCGTACCACTTCAGCCGAGAAGTCGTTGAAGAAGGAGATCTTGGGCTCCTTGGATGTAGAGCCATCTTGATCACGGGATCCTTGCCGCCTCCATTACTCGCTGTTTGTCTCGAAAGTTGTGGAACTTCAAAATCAGTGGCCTTGGACGCTGATTCGGGCCGGGTTTTGGTGCCATGGATCTGTGAGCTCGGTCAAGCTTTACGCGGTTGCCTTTCGTCGTCATTTGGAGGTGTTCGGGAATCCATGTTTCTAAAAATTTCACTGGATCTTTCCCTTCTGAATCCTCCGGTAAGCCAACGACACGCACATTACACCTGCGACCCCGATTATCCAAGTCATCGACATGTTCAAGCATATCACGAACCTGCTTTTCAAGTGATGCTATCCTAGCTTCTGAGGCTATGGCCGCTTCCTCAGCATCAAGGATTCGTTTTTCAGCCTCTTCGATGCGTGTGGCAACAGCTTGAATTTGTGAGGTCTGTTCTTTAATGGCATCTAGTACGGTGGAGATTTTCGTGTCGATAGCTTTCGTGAGATTATCTGATAAATTATCCAAAGCCTGGACAATGCTAGGTTTCATAGCGCTTGCCGTCGTTTGGTCACCTCTCAGGCTAGATTTCGCAGGAGTATTCTTCGTTTTTTTCATCAATTTTTTGTCCATAGTCGATTTTTGTCCAAAATAAGTGTCTAGGTTCATATTAGGGTACCTCCCTCGCAGTTATTTCGTATGTCTTTTTATACAAACACGTATTTATATTAAAAAAAGATAAAGATAGCCACTGGAGCTGCCGAACAGTGCTGCTCACTCTACGACGCCATCTTGTTCCCCCCCCCGAATACTACAAATCTGACAACGCGACTTTCCACATGGCCCACAAGAACCTTGTGTAACTGAGTTAGTGTCTGGATTGGGCAGCTTCACCCGTACCAGCAAATTACATAGATTAGGGGGATGTCAGAAACAGACCAAAGGCTTCTCAGGTACACACACTTTCATTCTGCTGGAACAATGGAGAATAGGGAAGTAGCGTGACAAAATACCACTAACGTCTGGAAGGCCAGGGTGATAATCGAAAATGCACGAAAATGCATGGTACACGGTTATCATTTTTATTTACTTTAGGAGAGTCATCTGAGTTTTAACTTTGCGTTGACTGTAACCACGTCTACAAAAAGACTGCTGAAGTTCGCAGAGACGATCTAACGCGGTATCGACATTGGAGCATATGCGTAAAATGTGAAGAGCCTGGCTGTACGGTAGACTACGCTCGACATGACCAGGGTGACAAGATGACGCCAGCAGAAACTGTTGGGTGTCAGTAGGTTTGATAAACAGATCAGTTTATCAAACGTCCCTATCAAGTTTAACATGAATATCCAGGAAATTTACTTCAGCAGAAGAGTAATATGCAGTAAACCTGATAGACAGGCTGACCTGATTTACAAAGTCAAGGAAGGCTAAAAGGGCCTCCTCACCATGAGTCAAACACAAAAAATGTCGTCAATAAAACGCCACCAAATGAACAGGGAGACAGGGTTCTGGAGGATAAGTGTCTCAACTGCATGCATAAAGATAATCGCATAGGAGGGTGCCATCTTTGTACCAATGGCGGTACCTGAAGTCTGTAAAAATAACTGGTTGTTAAACTCAAAGAAATTATTAATGAGACCAAAGCGAGCAAGCTCTACAATATCAACTCAACACATCTCGTGTCAGAAAAACCATGCGTGTTTAAAAAGTCAGACAGAGCTTGTAAGCCATCCTCATGTGGGATGCTACAGAGCTATAACATATAAAGTGACAAGAAGTGAGCCGGGTGGTACAGAACCTAAATCTCATCTCATCTCATTATCTCTAGCCGCTTTATCCTGTTCTACAGGGTCGCAGGCAAGCTGGAGCCTATCCCAGCTGACTACGGGCGAAAGGCGGGGTACACCCTGGACAAGTCGCCAGGTCATCACAGGGCTGACACATAGACACAGACAACCATTCACACTCACATTCACACCTACGGTCAATTTAGAGTCACCAGTTAACCTAACCTGCATGTCTTTGGACTGTGGGGGAAACCGGAGCACCCGGAGGAAACCCACGCGGACACGGGGAGAACATGCAAACTCCGCACAGAAAGGCCCTCGCCGGCCACGGGGCTCGAACCCAGACCTTCTTGCTGTGAGGCGACAGCGCTAACCACTACATCACCGTGCCGCCAGAACCTAAATCTCTAAGCTTATTCAAAAAATCAAAGGAGTCTTTCAGGTAGGAAGTGGCACAGGGCATAAGGGGTTTCAAAAACCAGTCCACAAGCTGTGAAACTTTCTCCATAAGCGAGCCACAGGACTTACATCCTGTGTCACTTCCTACTTGAAAAACTCCTTTGATTTGTCCTGCCTCAGTGACAAGCCATTGTACCCATAAATATACAATAATGTACTGTATTTTCTTCTTTCTTTCTTCTTTATTTCCTGAGAGTGCAGCAGCTGTAGTATAAGCAGTCATTCCCTCATCAGTCTCTTTCCCTCTCTCTCTCGTCAAAAAAGTAACTGACTGGCACTGGAGACTCCTTCCATAAATGATAAATAAATGTCTTCTTCCAGAAAAATTCACCAAATAATTAAATAACTACATGTTTTTCTTTGTTGAATAAAAACAGCAATTTTTAATCCGTTTATTGTTTGTGAAGATTATGTAGAGCGTTCACTATACACATCCCTGTGATGTCTCATAAAAATGACAACTTATTAGAATGAGCAGATTAACACCGTTTGACCAATTACAATAGGGAATTCAGCAGTGCTGTGGTGTAAGTAAAGAATAAAACACAATAGCACATCTAGTCTTCGGAAAATAATCCACACCAGGGTGGTGGGATGCGGTCTGACACTACATGGAATTACTGGAACCACCCAGAAGTGGATTATTTTCCTATAACAGCAGCACCTGAAGTGTTTTATTCCACTTATACTGCTGTGATTTGTCAATGATTAAATCTTTTATTTTATTACTGAATAACACAATTATTTATAGTCACATTAAATGTTGATCGTCCATGAGACAAGTTAGTTTCTGTCATCACTTATGTTATAACAACACCCAGCGACTCCCTTTTCTGGAAATGTCCAACAATTTTCATTTGAACTTTTTTTAAATAATACATAATGTTTGAAAATCGAAATTGTGGTTTGTTTTTTTTACCTAAAATAAACAAATAAACATAACAAATGAACAAATAAATAGCTCGCCAGCTAGTGAAGTGAACAAAGAAAGAAACAAACATTTACATTTCTATTAAAACAATGCCCATAATTAATGAAATGGAGTGTACAGTAGATTACAGAGAATAAAATAAGCCAGACAGATAGATAGATAGATAGATAGATAGATAGATAGATATTTCTATTAAAATGTGCCCAAGGCTAATGAGACTAGTGAGTGTTGATTACAAATAGATAGATAGATAGATAGATAGATAGATAGATAGATAGATAGATATTTCTATTAAAAATGTATCCAAGGCTAATGAGACTAATGAGTGTAGATTACAGAGAATTAAATTAGATAGATAGATAGATAGATAGATAGATAGATAGATAGATAGATAGATAGATATTTCTATTAAAATGTGCCCAAGGCTAATGAGACTAGTGAGTGTTGATTACAGATAGATAGATAGATAGATAGATAGATAGATAGATAGATAGATAGATAGATAGATATTTCTATTAAAAATGTATCCAAGGCTAATGAGACTAATGAGTGTAGATTACAGAGAATTAAATTAGATAGATAGATAGATAGATAGATAGATAGATAGATAGATAGATAGATAGATAGATAGATAGATAGATAGAAAAAAATTAAACATTGGCTCAAATTAAAAAAATTGAGGTAATCGATCACTATTGTAGTGTTATACAATATAAATAATTCATTTGATTTGACCTGAAATATTTAACTTCATGTAAACCAATTTCTGATGGTTGAACCAAAGCAATTATTTCAGATTTTCCTAAATTAAAATAAATACATTGTTTTTTTAAAGATTTTTTTGGGGGGCTTTTTTCACCTTTATTGGATAGGACAGTGTAGAGACAGGAAATGAGCTGGAGAGAGATCGGGAAATGACCTCGGGTCGGAATCGAACCTGGGTCCCCGGATTTATGGTATGGCGCCTTAGTCGACTGAGCCATGGCGCCCTCAAATACATTGGTTTTATTACTTAATGTAAATAATCTTTGTCAAACCTGAATATTTTAAATTCATTTAAACAACTTTTGAATATGGGAGCAAACTATTTTTTTTTATTCACTGGAATGAAAATAAATACATTAAAGGAACAACAGCTTTGTTTCACTTTTTTCAGTGTAGATATTTCTATTAAAAATGTATCCAAGGCTAATGAGACTAATGAGTGTAGATTACAGAGAATTAAATAGGATAGATAGATAGATAGATAGATAGATAGATAGATAGATAGAGTGGTGCTTGAAAGTTTGTGAACCCTTTAGAATTTTCTATATTTCTGCATAAATATGACCTAAAACATCATCAGATTTTCACACAAGTCCTAAAAGTAGATAAAGAGAACCCAGTTAAACAAATGAGACAAAAATATTATACTTGGTCATTTATTTATTGAGGAAAATGATCCAATATTGCATATCTGTGAGTGGCAAAAGTATGTGAACCTTTGCTTTCAGTATCTGGTGTGACCCCCTTGTGCAGCAATAACTGCAACTAAATGTTTCTGGTAACTGTTGATCAGTCCTGCACACCGGCTTGGAGGAATTTTAGCCCATTCCTCCGTACAGAACAGCTTCAACTCTGGGATGTTGGTGGGTTTCCTCACATGAACTGCTCGCTTCAGGTCCTTCCACAACATTTCAATGGGATTAAGGTCAGGACTTTGACTTGGCCATTCCAAAACATTAACTTTATTCTTCTTTAACCATTCTTTGGTAGAACGACTTGTGTGCTTAGGGTCATTGTCTTGCTGCATGACCCACCTTCTCTTGAGATTCAGTTCATGGACAGATGTCCTGACATTTTCCTTTAGAATTTGCTGGTATAATTCAGAATTCATTGTTCCATTCATGATGGCAAGCCGTCCTGGCCCAGATGCAGCAAAACAGGCCCAAACCATGATACTACCACCACCATATTTCACAGATGGGATAAGGTTCTTATGCTGGAATACAGTGTTTTCCTTTCTCCAAACATAGCACTTCTCATTTAAACCAAAAAGTTCTATTTTGGTCTCATCCTTCCACAAAACATTTTTCCAATAGCCTTCTGGCTTGTCCACGTGATCTTTAGCAAACTGCAGATGAGCAGCAATGTTCTTTTTGGAAAGCAGTGGCTTTCTCCTTGCAACCCTGTCATGCATACCATTGTTGTTCAGTCTTCTCCTGATGGTGGACTCATGAACATTAACATTAGTCAATGTGAGCAAGGTCTTCAGTTGCTTAGAAGTTACCCTGGGGTCCTTTGTGACCTCACTGACTATTACACGCCTTTCTCTTGGAGTGATCTTTTTTGGTTGACCACTCCTGGGAGGGTAACGATGGTCTTGAATTTCCTCCATTTGGACACAATCTGTCTGACTGTGGATTGGTG